>NC_056730.1:399747752-399892752 GCF_019279795.1 Protopterus annectens | reverse complement strand
TGGACACTAAGGAGGGAGAAAAGGACCTGTACCGATTGGCTAGACAGAGGGACCAAGCTAGTAAAGATGTGCAGCAGGTAAGGGTGATAAAGGATAATGAGGGAAACATACTCACAAGCAAGGAGAGTGTGTTGAGCAGGTGGAAAGAGTACTTTGAGGGGTTGATGAATGAAGAGAATGAGAGGGAGAGAAGGTTGAATGATGTGCGGACAGTGAATCATGAAGCGTAGTGGATTAGCAAGGAGGAAGTAAGGGTAGCTATAAAGAGGATGAAGAAAGTAGAGTTTTGTACCTACCATAAATGTAGATGTCCGATAGGTATGCATCTGTAGTCATCACATATGGGTTGTCCTGCCTCAGGCAGCCCTTCGGTCGGCCGGATTCCAAAGTCTGGGTCCGGCGTCGGCTGATGTCGCTCTTTCCCCGACGTCACAACGCCTGGGATATAAAAGCGTCAGCCAGCGCCATCTTCCTCAGTTTTTCTTGCCCCAGATGCCAGGTGCCCTCTATGAAGGCTAAATTTGGAAAAAATGCAATAAAAAGTCCAAACATTTGCAAAAAAAAATATATATATATATATATATATATATATATATATATATAAAACAAATACACCATAATAGGTCCCCCAGCTAGCTAATATAGATGTAAGCACCCTAGGAGTACCACAGAGGGGAAGGAGGGAGGGTTTGACTACAGATGCATACCTATTGGACATCTACATTTATGGTAGGTACAAAACTGTACTATGTCCTTCAAGGATGCATCTGTAGTCATCACATATGGGTAGAATACCATAGCCAATCTGGGGGTGGAGGTACTAGGAAAAGGATGGTGTAGCTAAGATACCCTGCAGGACAGCCGTAGCAAAGCCTGCTCTGGATCTGGAATATAAAGGTAAATTGTAATGCTTGGCAAATGTATGCACGGAGCTCCATGTGGCAGCTTCTAAAATGTCTTTTTTAGCCACCCCTCTTAAGAATGCTGTGGAGGTGGCAGTGGCTCTCGTAGAATGAGGTCTAATGTTGGTTGGTACAGTCTTTCCATGAAATGAGTAACAAAAGCGGATGCAATTTCCTATCCATTTTGAAATTGTCTGTTTGGAAATTGTTTGTCCTTGAGAACCAGCAGCATATGCTACCAGCAGCTGGTCAGTTTTTCTGAAACCTTTAGTTCTGTCCAAGTAGTAGCGCAACTGTCTGTGAATGTCCAAGGTGTGCAGCAGTTTCTCCCCTTTGTTCTGTGGATTTGGGAAGAAGGTAGGCAAGTGAATGGCTTGACTCAATGAAATTCTGGATACCACCTTTGGCATAAAAGTAGGATTAGTTCTTAATGAAACTATCCTGATGCAAAATAATAAATGGCTGAACTGACATCAGGGCCTGCAATTCCGAAACTCTTCTTGCTGAGGTTATTGCCAGAAGGAAAGCAGTCTTCCATGAGAGGTAATGTAGATCTGCAGATGCTGCTGGTTCAAATGGAGGCAGTGTTAGTTTTTCCAACACGTAGTTAAGGTCCCAAGCAGGTACAGGTTGTTTCCTAGGAGGTTTGATGTTTTTGATCCCTCTTAGAAATTGTCTTAGGAGAGGATGAGAGAAGACAGGGGGATCAGTATTGTACTCTGCTGAAATTGCTGAAGCATGGATCTTAGTAGAAGAGTAAGACAGTCCATTGTGGAACATTTCTGCCAAATATTCCAGAATATGTGCCATGTTCATCATTGTTGCATCTAGGCCCTTTGTGGTGTTCCAGATGAGAAATCTTTTCCATTTTGCTGAGTATGTCTTCCTTGTGGAAGGGCGGCGGGTTTCCAGAATAGTATTCTTTACTCTCTGGGATAGCTTATCCTGAGGAAGAATCAAGGTATTCTCCACGCTGTTAGTTGCAATGTTTTCAGGTTGGAGTGGAGAGTTTTGTATCTGTGCTGTGTCAGTAGAAGTGGCCATAGAGGTAGGGGCCATGGCTTCGTACGCGACATGCTCCTTAGCAGTGGGTACCAGTGCTGTCTTGGCCAGTCCGGAGCTATCAGGATCCCTTTTGGCTGCTCTGACCTGATCTTCACTAACACCTTGGACATCAATGGAAGAGGAGGAAATGCATACACGTTCAGATTTCTCCAGCTGAAACAGAGGGCGTCCACTTTCCAAGCTTGTGGGTGGTATGTCCTTAAGCAGAATTTCTTCAGTTGATGATTGTGGGGGGAAGCAAATAGATCTATGTCCGGGCTCCCCCAAGATTGTGTTATCTGTTGGAAAATGTCTGGGTGCAGCATCCATTCGTGTGCATCCATGATATTTCTGCTTAAGCTGTCCGCCAGTGTATTGTCCTTTCCTGGCACAAACTGAGCTTGTAGTTGTATATTGAGTTTCAGGGAAAGATCCCATAGATTCATTGCCAGTCTGCACAGAGGGTAAGAATGGGTACCTCCTTGCTTGTTTATGTACCACATAACTGTGGTGTTGTCTGTCCTTATTAGTAGATGGCCTTGATGCAGAAAGAGTTTGAAGGCCTCGATTGCGTGTATCACTGCTAGCATTTCTTTTTGATTTATGTGCATGCGTAGCTCCTTTCGTGACCACTGTCCTTGGATACCTCTGCCCTCCATGTGTGCTCCCCAACCTAGGTCTGAAGCGTCTGTTGTAATAGTTTGGGAGGTTTTGGCTTTGTGAAGGGCAGCCCTCTGTTGGACTGGCTGGCCTGAGCCCACCACAGAAATTCCTTGTGAAGGCATGGAATGAGTGGGATTAGAGTTTCCAAACTGTGACTGTGCTGAGTCCATAAACTCCTTAGGTACACTGTAGCTTTCTCATATGTAGCCTTGCTTGTGGAATCAGAAGAATACAGGATGCCATGTAGCCCAGGGCCTGCAGGATTTTCCTTGCAGTCAGCTGAGTTTGTCTTGTCAGATTCTTGAAGTAATCCGGTAGTTGACTTTGTTTTTCTTCTGTGAGATAAGCCATTTGGGTGGTTGTATCTAGATCCGCACCCAGAAAGGTTATTCTTTGGGATGGAACAAGTCTTGATTTGTGCATGTTGACTGTGTATCCCAAGGCCTGCAGAAGACTGATGGCATAATTTAAGTCCTTTATCAGAATTTGTTGGTTGTCCGCTTGTATAAGGCAGTCGTCCAGATATGGGTAGATTTGAATCCCCTGGAGTCTGCAGTGTGCTATTACTGATGCCAGGCATTTCGTGAATACTCTGGGCGCAGTGGATAAGCCAAAGGGCAATGCTGAGAATTGATAATGCTCTGACCCTGCAAGAAATCTGAGGTATCTTCTGCAACTTTGTCTGATGGGGACATGCAGGTATGCCTCCTTGAGGTCTAGAGTCACCAGCCAAGACCCCTTGCCCAGCATGGGAAGGAGTTGCTGTAGAGTCAGCATTTTGAATTTTGGCACAATGAGATAAGTATTCAGTGCGGACAAGTCGAGAATAGGCCTCCATTGATTTTCTTTTCTTGGAACAAGGAATAGTCTGGAGTAAAATCCTTGGCCTTGTTCTGAGGAAGGAACCTTTTCTATAGCCTTCATTTGTATTAAGCTGGAGATTTGTTTCAAGGCCTCTGCCCTTTGATTTGGTGGCAGGTCTGGCATGCCTTTTCTTTTTGGCAATGTGTGAAAATGGAACCTGTATCCTTTGTCTATAATTTGCAGTGTCCATTTGTCCCTTGTAATGCTGTGCCAATTGTCTGAGAATAAAGAAAGCTTTCCGCCCAAAGGTGCTTCTAATTGAGCCCTGGTCGGCGGAGTCAAAGCAAAGTCATTGAGTCTGTCCTTGTGTAGTAGTTGTTGATCCTGCACTACTTCTCTGGTTTGGAGGCTGCCATTGACGGCCTCTGTTGGAGCCTCTAGTTTGCCCTCTACCTCTGGCACGTCTGTTTCTGCCTCTCTGAAATTTTTCCGAATCCAGAAAGGACCAATTCTTGGTAGGCCAATTTCTGCTGAATCTTGGTGGTTGGACTTGCAGAAAGTCTTTGACTGTTTGCACAGATTTTGCCTTTTCTTCAAATTTCTTTAAGACCTCTTGAGCCGTGGAACCAAATAATTTCTGTTTTTCCAGAGGAGCATCCAGAAGTTTAGCTTTAACATGGTCTGGCAGAGATTGTTCCTTCAGCCAAGCATGCCTACGTATGATTGCACCTGTCATAGCTGACCTACATGAAGCTTCCAATGCATCATAACCACACTGCAGAAAGTGATTACTAACCTGCTGGGAGTTATGTACCAGATCCTGAAGGGATTTGCGATCAAGGGGTTCAGAGGAAGACAGTTTCTTATGTAATTCATCTAAGAAATACTCTTGGTACTGTATCATATGAAATTGACAATTTAATGCCCTCATAGAAAGAGTTGCAGAAGTATACACTTTTTTACCCCATCTCGCTAAAGCTCTGGACTCCCTCTCAGAGGGTAGAGGATTTCTAGCAGTGGTAGCTGCAACCCCTTTAGGGCCCTGAGAAATAGTTTCAGGATCAGCAGAGTGGCCCTTGTACAGGTGAAGGTGAGAGTCCGGGACCCTATAGTACCTATCAGGTTTGGCAGGAGTCGGAGGGAGAGAATCAGGAGCTGTGCTAGAGTCAGAGTACACATCATCAATAACATTTAACACAGGAGGTATAGCTAAAGGCCTATGCTGAGGCAAATGTAAAAAGGTCCTTAATCTTTTCCTGGAGTCTGAAAAATCCTGACCCTGCCATAGGAAATGCTCTCTCATAGCATGCAGAGTCTCCCTAAAGGAAAACTCTTCAGGAGGGGAGGTCGAGGGAATGGATTCTTCAGCATCAGAATCCTCGTAGGCCGAAAAAGCCTCCTCCTGGTGGTCCGAGAGGGCAGAGCCAACAGAAGACTCATCAGAGGAGTGGGGATCAGAGGGCTCAACCCTGGGCCTTTTATCTGGAGGTGGATGTGAGCCTCTGTCCGGGTGGGGTTGTGAGCCCCTAATTAATGAGATAAGATCCTCTGCTAAGGTTAGGATCTGAGCACCAGTAGAAGCTCCCTGAGGAGTAACCTTGGGAGGCAAAGCTTTTGTGAGTTTAGCAGCTTTAACCCTAGAGAAAACCTTAATGGACATGGAAGCAGGAGGCCTGGCTGCACCACGTGCTGGAGTAGATTTATCTAAAGGGATGGTGTCAGAAGATTCCAGGACACCAGTTTCAGCAGGTAATACAACAACCGGCTCGGCAGGGGCCTCCGGTGCCGAGGTCATCGGTTGTGTGGTTTCGGTAATCGGAGGAGCTAAGGACTCGGTTTCAGCCGTAACTGAGACACTCGCGGTAGGCCTTGCCGTGGTTTCAGCCGAAACCACGGACCGCGTGTGTCGGTCCTTGTCTTTCCGTTTTTGAACTAAATGTGAAGTCGGGGTCTCCAACGGCATTTTATAAGCAAAACTAGCCCCAAAAAACTCCTCTGCAAACTCCGACCGACGTCTAAGTGTTCGTCGGTTGAAGGAAGCACAGGCTGAACAGGCCGAGACGTCGTGGTCTGGGCCTAGGCAAGGAAGGCAGTAAGAGTGGAAATCCTTATGAGGTATTTGTTTCCCACAAGATAAACAATTATTAACTTTATCTGACATCAGCTGAGGCAAGAAAGAGTCCCCAACGGGGTACTTAGCTTTTTGAAGTCTTCGGTAGCTGAAATACAGGAGCTGGCCGACCGGCACTTGCGAACTCCTTCTGCTTCGGGCACCACGCGGCAAGAAAGACTGAGGAAGATGGCGCCGGCTGAAGCTTTTATACCCCAGGCGTTGTGACGTCGGGGAAAGAGCGACATCAGCCGACGCCGGACCCAGACTTTGGAATCCGGCCGACCGAAGAGCTGCCTGAGGCAGGACAACCCATATGTGATGACTACAGATGCATCCTTGAAGGACATCAAAAAGGCTGTTGGTCCAGATGACATACCTTTGGAAGCATGGAGATGTTTAGGTGAAATGGGAGTGGAGTTTTTAACCAGATTGTTTAATGAAATCTTGGAAAGTGAGTGGATGCCTGAGGAATGGAGAAAAAGTGTTTTGGTACCAATTGTTAAGAATAAGGGTGATGTGCAGAGCTGTAGTAACTACAGAGGGATTAAAGTGATCAGTCACAGCATGAAGTTATGGGAAAGAGTAGTGGAAGCTAGATTAAGAAGGGAGGTGATGACTAGTGATCAGCAGTATGGTTTCATGCCAGGAAAGAGCACTACAGATGCCATGTTTGTTCTGAGAGTGTTGATGGAGAAGTACAGAGAAGGTCAGAAGGAGTTGCATTGTGTCTTTGTAGATTTAGAGAAAGCATATGACAGGGTGCCTAGAGAGGAGTTGCGGTATTGCATGAGGAAGTCGGGAGTGTCAAAGAAGTATGTAAGAGTGGTACAAGATATGTACGAGGTTAGTGTAACAGCGATGAGGTCTGCGGTGGGAGTGATGGATGCGTTTAAGGTGGAGGTGGGATTACATCAAGGATCAGCTCTGAGCTCTTTCTTATTTGCAATGGTGATTGAGAGGTTGACAGACGAGATCAGACAGGAGTTCCCGTGGAGTATGATGTTTACAGATGACATTGTGATCTGTAGTGAGAGTAGGGAACAGGTGGAGGAAACCCTGGAGAGGTGGAGATATGCTCTAGAGAGAAGAGGGATGAAGGTCAGCAGGACTAAGACAGAATATATGTGCGTGAATGAGAGGGAGTATAGAGGAATGGTGAGGATGCAGCGAGTAGAGGATGTGAAGGTGGATGAGTTTAAGTACCTGGGATCAACAGTTCAGAGTAATGGTGAGTGTGGAAGAGAGGTAAAGAAGAGAGTACAGGTAAGATGGAGTGGGTGGAGAAGAGTGTCAGGAGTGATTTGTGACAGACGAGTACCAGTAAGAGCGAAAGGGAAGGTCTACAAGAGCGTAGTGAGACCAGCTATGTTATACGGTTTGGAGACAGCGGCATTGACAAAAAGGCAGAAGTCAGAGCTTGATGTGGCAGAGTTGAAGATGTTAACATTTGCACTGGGTGTGACGAGGAAGGACAGGATTAGGAATAAGTACATTAGAGGGTCAGCCCAGGTTGGAAGGTTTGGAGACAACGCCAGAAAGGCAAGATTACATTGGTTTGGAGATGTGCTGAGGAGGGATGCAGAGTACATTGGGAAAAAGATGCTACGGATGAAGCTGCCAAGTAACAGGAAAAGAGGGAGGCCTAAGATAAGGTTTATGAATGTGGTGAGAGAGGACATGCAGGTGGTTGGTGTGACAGAGCAAGATGCAGAAAACAGGAAGAAATGGAAACAGTTGATCTGCTGTGGCGACCCCTAACAGGAGCAGCCGAAAGAAGAAGAAGGGTGTGCAGGGGGGGCAAAGCCCCCCTGTGAAAACCTTTGAAAGGTGTTACTTTTTTTATTTTTTTGTCCCTTTCATATTTTTTACTTTTTATTTTATTTTACATTTGTTGACCGGGACAGTCTAACTGGATTTATGTCCATTTTCAGTAGAGTCCCAGGGAGATAAGACAAGAGAGGTAAGGAGCTGAAAAGAACAATCAGTTGAAGCAGGGATTACAGTAAGTAGGTAACCCTAAATACTGGAATAAAGTTAAAAGAGTAGATAATAGAGCTATTTGGAGGGTGTGTGAGAGCTAACCATAAAAATAAATAGATGTTATGGGCTACAGTTTAATAGCAAGTCTGTGGATAAACAGTATATAGCAAAGGTGTAGTACAGGTCAGGAGAAGGCTTCAAGGCCTGGAAGGTACAAGTCTGCCACCTGGTGGCCCAAATTCATTTATTGTAAGCAGGGTAAAAAAGGAGGGAGTTTAGGTTCCTAATACAAGAAAAGGAGTAGTGGTTCCGAGTGTCTTTAAATGGTGGAAAAAGATTAGATTGGTTACAGAGTGGGGAGGGAATAAAGCTGCTGGTTTTCCTGGCTAGCACTTTATAGCCACCTAGATCTAATAATAAGTTATAGGCTATACTGGCCGTGATAGTTTAGACACATACTTTCATGCTCCCTTTACTGAGAAAGTACAGGGATAGGTTGCTCAACTGTGGAGACTGAAGGGAGTTTGGACAGGGTCCTTGTTCTTCAGGTCGTTAGTTTCTGTGTCCTAGAGCAGTGTACTCAGACTGGAGAGCTGGGATTGTTTTAGGAGGAAAAGAGAGAGAGAAAAATAGTAGAAACAAGATATTTAGTTTAGTATCAAAGGCATTGTAATTAAACAGAGTATTACATGCATATAATCACGTAGAACTGTACAAAAATGTAGTTCAGGCTATCAGATTCTCAAGTTGTTTAGAAAGATGCATTACTCCTTACAAGTCTTCTAATCAGTATTATAGCAAGTCCTTATCAAAAGTAAGTCAGCAAAATTCAGGTCAAATCTTATTATTCTAACTAGGCTAGGAACAAGACTATAGGAAGCTACAAGGTATATATCCAGTTAGGTAACAATGATAGCTGTAACATTATCATTAGCGCTAACACTATAGAGCAATAACTATAACTATAGCTTGCATTAATAATGTAGTTCATGCTTTTTATTAACAGCTCATATATATAAATAAATAATACAGATAGTAACTATATGTGTAAGCCTATATGTTGTTAATGAACATAAGTATTGTAAAAGCATAGCATGGTTAAATAAGCATATACAATTATTCCTGTATGAATGCTATCTGCCAATACATTTACAATTGTTACAGCACTCCCAATGTTTTTAATCATAGACCTGAAACAATAACCTTAGGTGGACATTGCAGGGAAGTAGATTTCTCTAACTTAATGCAGGGACCTTGGATGTAGTAAATATATGGGAGTGTTAACAAAAGTAAAGACTCAAGCATTAAAAATACTACATTAAATGGCCACTCATATGGGGCATCTGATTTAAGGCGGTGCAGCTTTTACATCAATGTTTATGACTTAAGAACACCCTTCAGGTAGTGTACTGTAAAAACAAATTCACTTAGTAATACCTAAAGTCAGTATGTCTAATGCTACACTAATTCATTGAGGATGAACCTGAATTCTAATGTAGAAGCTGTATGTGTGGATATTTAGCTAAGGCAAAGCTCTAGTTCAGAGTTAGCCTCTCCATTCATTTTTTCTTTTATTGTTATCTATATTGGCTAGTTGCGGTGCAGTCCTAGCATTCTTACATATACCTACTATCCTTGTTGAAATTTACAAATGTTATGTGTGTAAAAAATCAGTCACTTTCGTACGTTTCACATTAAATTAGCTAGTAGAGATGCGGTTAGTGATTACCATAAGCACCTATTACTCTAGATGCAATCTTAAATGTAGGCAAGTACGTCTCCTCACTTATTTCTTAGTCTGCTTTTAAACTATATTGGCTAGACTATTCCGTTATGGCTTTCCGGACACTCCGCTAATCTGTCGTGAAGATGTAAGTAAGAGCCAAATTATGACTTCGCACAGGTATCCCAGCCCCAATACCGCTCTGCTATTGTGTTCTCTAAACATACGTGGAAATTACAGCAAATTGGTCTTATTGTGAAGACAACACAGAGACCAGATTTAGTAAGATGCTGTTTAAATAAGGTTCATATGTTCGAGTTTCTCTAAATTCGAGATTCTGGTTTCGAGTTTATGACTTTCGAGTTTAGAGACATTCGATCATATGAAGGGGAACATACACACACACACACACACACACACACACACACACACACACACACACACACACACACACACACACACAAACACACACTATGAAAAGATAACAAACCACTGTACAGTTGTACCAGAATAAAAAAAAAAAAAAGAGCAAATTGCTCTTCAGGGTTCTTCTAGAGAAGGAGAAGTATCACAGTTATAGTGCAAAGTACAGACAACTATTGGACCAAGCACATTAGTCAAGAGCTGACTCACAAGTTGATCAGGCGAGGTGAAGTTAAACCAAGATAAAAGGACTACATACTAGATGTTTCACAAATTCCATACAAAAGGTAGGCTTTGCATTACAGAACTTGAAACAGTTGCACATCTTGTTGCAGGCTGTAACATGCTTTTGGCTGAAAGTTTGTATTCTCACAGACATAACAACATAACAAGGTTGTTACACTACAGACTGTGTAAACATCACAACGTACAGGTAGCTGAGAGTTACTGGAAACATGAACCATAAACAATTACTGAAAATGAAGAAATAGTGATCACATGGGATCATCCGATATCAGCAGCTAAGGCAGCAACAAACAAATCAGATACTGTAGTTCAAAAGAAAAAGACAAAAGCAGCATTATTAAAATTGCTACACCTAGTGACTGTAGCATCTTATGAACTGAAAGACATAAATTTGTAACATATCAAGACTTGCAAGCATAAATTAGAGTGATGTAAAATAAGGACACACAGCTCCAGTTACAGTAGGAGCAACTGGGCTAATAAAGAATTTTCAGACGTATTTACAGATGCTACCAACATAAGTAAACCCTTATGAATTGTAGAAAGAGGCAGTACTGGGTACTCTGCAGGTGCTGAGGTGAATACTCTTGGCAAATATCAAGGACTTTGTAGCAAAATTGATTTCAACAAGCTTTAGCTATGCCCTGACTTAATAAAGGGACCCATTCCCATCAATGCATGTTGTTGTGTCTTTCGGCTTATCCCGGTTAGGGGTTGCCACAGCAGAACTCCGGTCCGCTAATGTTTGGTAGTGGATTTTTACATGCCGAGTTACCAGCCCTGATGCACAACCTTCAACGAAGGCACGCCCATTCACGCATGCCTCCACACAGAAGACGCTCTAGCTGAGAATTGAACGCGACAACGTCTTGCTGTGAGGCGACAACGCTACCGCAGCACCACTACTGCGGGTATTCCCATCAATGCATGTAAAAAACCTAAATGTTTGGAGGAATTAAGGGAAAAGAACTTTGTCTTCTGCAATACCCTGTCCCTAAAGACCAACAAACAAGAGCCTAAATTTCTGAAATACTCTTGGCTAACAAAGTCCACTACAAAGAAGGTCACACAAGATACAAATATGAGTACAAAAATACCTCAGCTGAATGCAGGAAGCAGCTAAACTAATGTCTTTTGGCTTTTCCTGGTTAGGGGTCGCCACAGTGGAACTCCGGTCCGCTAATGATTGGCAGTGGATTTTTACAGTGCCAAGGTGCCAGCCCGACGCCCAACCTTCAAATAAGGCACATCTATTCACGCACCTACCTGCATGTCTTTAAACGTCACTCAACCGCAGGGAGGACATGCAGACTCCACACAGAAGGAGCTCCAGCCGAGAATCGAACCGGAGAACCTCTTGCTGTGAAGCAACAACGCTAACCGCTACACCACCTTGGCAAACGCAGGAAGCAACTATTATTCAAATAATAAAATTAATGTTTCAAAGTAGGGCTAGACTCTTAACATTTGAATGCAGAGTCCTGTGCAGACACTGACTGTTTGGTATGTCCTGGGCCAAAGGTATCCTTTCCATAAGGCTGAGAAAGGATGACCTGACAAAACTATACACCATAATAGTGGACGAGCTCAGGTTAAAGTCAAATCAATGGTAGTACTGAAGGATGTGTAACTATGCCTTCTGAGAACATCAAAGCAATGCTGTTATATCTGTCAATATGGAGGCATACTTTGCAGACAGTGATAGGAAGTATCACAAAATACTTGTGACTAGTGACTCAAAGCTGAGAAAGCATTCTCTGTTAAAGTCTGAAATAGAGTCATAACAGACACAAAGTTGAGGGACCAGAATGCCAAGATAACTGCTTCAAAGATATTCAACCATAGAAGCAAAGCACAATGGAAGCTAAATGTTGTGGTCTTTTTAATGGATAAGTGACTCTTACCAAATACTAGACAGCCAGGCAATGGAAAACACTGATTAAACAATGACCCCCCATTAACATTCCAAAATGTGCATGCTGATTGGCCAGCGTGCCCGTTGTAAATCTCACAATATACCAACAGAAAAAGCGCCTGGACTTTTTTCCATTGGTATAAAGTGTCCAAAACCTTTTTTTTTTAATAAATAAAAAAAAAAAAAAAAAAGAAAAAACTGGAGCAATGGAGACTTTCTTTTCTCTGTTGCTTCCGTTTCAAAGCATTGATGTGGGTTCAGGCACCTAGGCAGCGAGACATTTCCCCTGTGGTACATTTGACTGGGAACAAATGGCTGAAATTACATTCAGCTGCAGAGAAATACGGCTGTTTGCAAATTCTCTGTGGGCAAAGAGAAGAATGCGTTTCCATACCTACAACTTCAATAACCAAATGCACAGGGGGAAAACAATGTCCATGGTCCCCAAGGGAACATGAGACAGCAGGCAATATGGCAGGCATAAGAAGCAGGCTGGTCACAAACAAGCAAAAACAAAAAATGTCATTACAATACAAATATTAAAATATTAAAAAACATTCTTCAACGCAATCTAGTACGTTGCAATTTAACAAGAACAGGTTTTAATGTAATCATATCATTTAAGCCTGGGGAGTGGTCCGAAGCCAACCTAAGTATCCATTCATACTACTTTGCTTCAAGTATGTTATTAACATCCCCACCCCTAGGTGTTAATCGTACAATATCAATGACCCTAAAGTAAAATCTATGCTCAGTTCCAAACTCAACTATATGCTTATACAAAGCATTCTTATCAACCGATCTTATAATTTCTGATTTATGCTCAGTGATTCTTTCTTTTAATTTTCTAGTGATTTTCCCTATATAAAATGAGGGACACTTGGCACAAGTTGCCATATAAACCACAGAAGTCGTAGTACAAGTTGCTAACAAATCAAAAAAATATAATTTACCAGTTATAGGATGTCTAAACTGATGACTACCTTCACCAAGAATATCCACACAACAGGTACAATTCATACACTTATAAGTGCCTGGTTTAACAACAGTCGGACTGGAAGAACCATAAAAATCTTTATAGCACAATCTATGCTTTAACGTTCTCATGTTTTTATAAGAGAAATACGGTCTATCTCCCAAGACACCCTTTACATCAGTCAATGCCATCAATATTGTCCAGTTCCTCTGTATAATTTGTCTAACCAAGTATGTCTTAATATTGAAGGAAGTAACATATCTAAATACAGATCTTCGCTGCTCATGATTGCTACAATCAAACTTTCCATCCAAGAAAATAGGTTTTAATACTGTCTTTCTATCAGCTATAGTTTTAGTTTTTAGATCTGATAGCAATTTCAGATCATAGCCACTACACAAAAATTCATCAAACATTTCATCCAACTGTATATTAAAGTGAACATCATCAGTATTCAACCTACTAACTCTACTAAACTGAGAGGTTACTACACTTTTGAACACATGCGGAGCATGCATACTAGTGTAATGGATATATCTACCTGAATATACCTCCTTTTTATATATACTAGTATGAGTAAGACCATTTAAAGGTTTTAACCTAACATCCAGAAACACAGCTGTGCTATCTGAAACATCCATCTTAAACTTCAAAAAATTCATTGTTGCATTTAAATATTGTATGTACTCATCAAGTTGAGCTAACGATCCACTCCAAATCATGAAGCAGTCATCCAGAAAACGCTGATAAAAGTGTACATACTTATTAAGGGGATTCCTGTTACTACAAACATATGCCCTCTCCCACTGATGCAAAACCAAGTTAGCATAGGTATTCGCTACCAAAGTACCCATAGCTACACCAGTAAGTTGCAAATACAATTGCTCATCAAATAAAAAAATATTATTGGTTAAGACTATATCCAAAAGGGAACAAATATTTTCGACTTTGTTAGTTAATAGGCAAGTTTGTGAAGTCAGAAACTCCCTAATTGATTCAACACCATATGCATTTGGTATTACAGAAAGTTTGAGTATAGCAATCATGAGCAGCGAAGATCTGTAGTTAGATATGTTACTTCCTTCAATATTAAGACATACTTGGTTAGACAAATTATACAGAGGAACTGGACAATATTGATGGCATCGACTGATGTAAAGGGTGTCTTGGGAGATAGACCGTATTTCTCTTATAAAAACATGAGAACGTTAAAGCATAGATTGTGCTATAAAGATTTTTGTGGTTCTTCCAGTCCGACTGTTGTTAAACCAGGCACTTATAAGTGTATAAATTGTACCTGTTGTGTGGATATTCTTGGTGAAGGTAGTCATCAGTTTAGACATCCTACAACTGGTAAATTATATTTTTTTGATTTGTTAGCAACTTGCACTACGACTTCTGTGGTTTATATGGCAACTTGTGCCAAGTGTCCCTCATTTTATATAGGGAAAACCACTAGAAAATTAAAAGAAAGAATCACTGAGCATAAATCAGAAATTAGAAGATCGGTTGATAAGAATGCTTTGTATAAGCATATAGTTGAGTTTGGAACTGAGCATAGATTTTACTTCAGGGTCATTGATATTGTACGATTAACACCTAGGGGTGGGGATGTTAATAACATACTTGAAACAAAGGAGTATGAATGGATACTTAGGTTGGCTTCGGACCACTCCCCAGGCTTAAATTATATGATTACATTAAAACCTGTTCTTGTTAAATTGCAACTTACTAGATTGCATTGAAGAATGTTTTTTAATATTTTAATATTTGTATTGTAATGACATTTTTTTGTTTTTGCTTGTTTGTGATCACATGACCGTTGGACTGCTGGCCATGTGACTCTGACCTGTATATAAACCTTTTTGGTTTTAACTATATGTAATAGCACTGAGGAAGGGTTCTGCTCGAAAGCTTTGCTGTTGTGTTGTTTTATAAAGTGGTTTTCTCAACAAAGTTCTTTTGTTTTATTACATTTGCTTACAGCCTGTTTTATTTATATAAGAAGCAGGCTGGCCAGAGGACATGTCAGTGGCAGTAAAAATGCAGTGCACAATGGGCAGTGCCTTTATAATCAGTGTGTGTGGACCACTACCCTCTTCACAGTGTCTAGGGAACATTACCTAAAATGCATACTGGAGCATAAATGTGACTACAGAACCAGGCAGGATTTTTTGCATGCTGTAGCACACTTGTACATGACTTAGTCACACAAGTACGTACTGTACACTAAGCACAACAATCATTACTTCTTCTGCCTCCATGCATTTGGTTATTAAAGCTGTGGGCATGTCAGTATGTGCTTCTCTTTGCCCACAGGGAATTTACGAACAGCCATATTTCTCTGCAGCTGAATGTCACTTCAGCAATGTGTCCCCAGCCAAAATGTACCACAGGGAAATGGCTCGCTGCCTAGGCGCCTGAACCCCATTGATGTACTAGGTATGCGTAGGAACGTAAATCCCATACGCATGCGCAGTACATCAACAAGGAAGCACTATACCACCACAGGTGGAAGAACAGTAATGCGCCGTTATACAAAGACATTATTTAAGAAAACAATTTTTTTTTGTTAAATAATATCATTGTATAATAGCAATAACTGACTCCGTGGTTGTGGTATATTGAAATTTACCCACGGTTGGCTTTATTTAATCACTCCGGCTTCGCCCCCATGATTAAACCACGCCAACCATGGGTAAATCTTCAATATACCACACAACGTCGTCAGTTATTGCTTAAATATACATAAACACTAATTTGCTTGTTATGGGCAAAGCTCTTCCACTACCCCATGCATGGAAATATTTTCCCCAGCACCCGAAAACTAAAATATTATGACTCCAAAAGCAGTTCAGCTCAGGTAAAGTGAAATGTCCAAATGTACGACCATCTATCAGAACACAACCTCTTTCGCAAAACTGCATTTTTGACTGTGCCAAGTACACATACACAGTCAATGTTAGTGAATTGGTTTTCAAATCGTAGAAATAACCACCCATTTTCAATTATGATACACAGAAAATGTGTCTCTGTACTACAGAGATAACTTGCTTTCCAAGGGCTAGGCAGTAGAAATAAGATACATCCAAGTTGTACAAATGGCAAGAAACAACATAGGTTCTGAAAGGACTTAGGCCTCCATACCATTTTGCCCAAATAGCCATTAAGTCTTTTACTGGTGGAAGGACAAAAGTTCTGGCAAACCCAATGGGCTCTTTTTCTTGCTGAGAGCATTCTTATAGGAGAGGGTTTCTGGACAGGAGCTGAAATAACAGAATGACTCATTATCAAGGGTAGTGTAGATTTCCCTCATGTGCTTTGAGTAATTTATGCCTCTCTTTTCAAAGCAGATGGAAGGCTTAGAGAAAAAAAGACAAATATTAATTTCCCAATGTGCCTTCCATCCCAATACTAGCATTAATAACAGTAGGACTTAAAGAACTGAGCCACAGTTGCCAAAGTGGTGCATTGCAATGTTGCTGCAGAAAATGAAGCCTGCAGTACTTGAACCAGTGTAGTGGAAGCCTGCACATCTAAGGACCATGTTGGGACTGACCCTGCCTACCTATGAGTTTCTAGCCACTTGCTGTAACAATCTTTCATGAATGGGCATCCAATATGTCAAAAACATTTTCAAAATCTATGATCCATAATCCATGAAAGGGTGACAGAGCCCTACAATAGCTTTTATGCTTCACAACAGTCTGAGCATTCTTAGTCCAGAAAAACAAGTGAAAGCTACTGTTTAAGGAGAAACACTCTGAGCAGAAAACTTTCCAGGGAACAAAATCAGACACACACCTACTGTGAATGAAACTGGTAGAGAGTTTTCAACCATCAGTAGCAACACCATCTCAAAATAAAGAATGAGAGGTGGAGTCAGTTACAACTGTAACACAGGGTAACTCACAAAACTGGAGCTACAAAGAAGCCTTTTGGCAGTGTGTTCAAAGATCCTGCAGATGAATACCCAGGCAAAGAACCTCTTACTAAAATAGGATATGCCCTACATGAAGGCAAAGATCACTGCTGAAGTAAAGGACTCTGATGAGAAGCCACGATTAAAGTCAGTAGAACTACATTTGCTTTCTCTTACATTGTACCCGCCTGCCTTATGCCATGTGCCACTGCACTGGTAACCATGTACATGTTCCAATGCATAGTGCTTTTTATAATGGCCACTATGTGTCAACAGGCAGCGAAGAAGGCCTTCAGCTCTGACTAATATCAGTGGAGAGTAGTGCAGCTAAATTCCTTGCAACCATACCATTTGGGATATCATGAGAGGTCCCAAGGCAGAAAAGTCAAAGTTGCCAATAATCTTACTTTGGGATCTACTTATCACAAAAGCTTAAATGGACCTTATGAGAACTTTCCTCTTTTGGCAACAAGTGTGGACACTTACCTGTGATGACTGCTAGCAGGTGATCTGGATAATGTTTGTGATGAGGAGGAACTAGACCCTGTGGTACAACCATTTTTTCCCAAACGTTTTAGCACCCATTCCACTAAAAGTACCAAGACCTCAACCTCTATAGGCCCATTCATTTCCCCTCCCCTCCAACTGTTTGAGATCAGTGGAGCTGGGGGGGGGGGGTGAGAGTGAGGGAGTTGTGCACATCATTCATTGGTGGTTAAAACATGTTTTCTGTATGTTCCTAACTTTCCATTAGCATTAGGTAGAAAACACAGCCCAGTGCAGACTACACTGAAGCCAACATGGGTGTAAGAGACCATACATTTGAGGGCCTCAGCCAAAGTGCTGTGCATTCTCTGGTCAGCTAATACTTCCTTGAGTATAATGTGCAGGGAGTGTATTTTTGGAATTTGCCCCAGATTCTGTTCCTGCTGTGGGACAGCTAACACCCTGTTCAGGGTAGGCAAGCTGGCAGAGGACACTCCTTTCCATCCCTTCCTATTCATTGCCTGAAATACTCACGTAGCTAATCAAATCAGGGCTCTCTCAGGCATACTCAGAGCAAATTCTCTAGGCCACAGAGATCACACATAACCATGGCAAAACCTTTAACTTAGGCAAAGATGATATAAATATGGCCACAAAGGATATGGCTTTGGCATACAAATCTACTTTGAAAGCCTTCTCTGAACAAGATTATGTGTTTACTTATTCCTGTACTTCGAGAACCACAAGTAGTCTGACCCCCTTCCTCTACACAGAGAAGTCACAGTAGACGCAACACATTTTTCATAGCAGCATTCTTCAGACTTCCTACTAGCCCACTATCCCTGTAAATTGCAAGCACAGCACCTCTACAGATAAACCAGGATGACAAAAATCATTTTTACTGAAATGTAATAGGTTTAGCATACAAAGAAACTAACTAAAACAATGTATCTTCAGTTTTTGCACATGTGCTGAGTTATGTACTGTCAAGCAAGCAAGTCAATGAAATATACTGGAAGGTGTGGAGACTAAGAAATAGAGTCACGGCCAACTATTAAAACATGCATGAATCACATATCTGCTGCAGCTACCAGAAAATAATTTGTTGTTCCAAAATTGCCTACACCTTTAAAAGGGCATCATAAACCTCAATTGTACTCCCAGTTTCCATGAGAAATCATAACCTCCATTTCATGCAGGCAGCCATGATTTTTTGATACACAAAGTCCATAGCCCTTTGAGGTCATGTATGTTATTTGCAATAAATAGCATCCAGGTATTTCTAGGTCCATATGTTAGTAGTAGGCTAACTGCCCTTGTGGGGCATTTAAATCCTAGCTAATTAACTCATGTGAGAATCAAAACCTTCACATTGTGTCTGTAAGGCAAATATCTTAACCATTATGCCAACCTCTGCATGTGTACTTTCATATGCTCTTGTGCAGCTTCACATTTCATCAACATGACATAGACTTTCAAGACGGTCAGCTTGCTCCCCAGTCCCCCACTAGAGGGCACTCCCAATGTTTAGTCAGCCCCAACTCCTCTTCTCCTGAGATATACAAATAGGCTCTAGCTGACCATTTCCATCTCTCTGGCTGGCACCTCCCGAATCTGAGCTCATGAGAGAAACTTGTGTCACAAGTGGCACAGTCAAGGCTAAAAATCCTGCACTGCTGACACTTGTGAAGATCCTAACATAGTTTGCAAAAAAGCCACAAGTAATGGAAGACCAGCCATTAACATGAGGCACCACATTTTTTTATTTTGCTTGAAATAATGACTGCAAAAATAATAAATAATAGTCAAGGTTTAAACATTTCATATGATGAGCATTAAAAATTGCAGATAATACAGCTAAGTGAATTTCAAGATTCAAAACACAAATTATAATGATGCACAAAAATCATTATACAGAAAACTGTCCTGCCACATTAATACATTTTTGCCTTGCATAGCAAATGATGGTTGTTTTTATTCTTTCCAAAGGATTAGTTACCTTGGGTATGTTTTTCCAAAGAGCTGTCCTAATAGCTGCACTCGCACTAAGTAGCCCAACAAGGGGTAAACTGTTGTCATTTGAAAGAGCAGGAACACTCTTGCTATTACTGCCATGATATCACCACTGGGAAAATTGTCTAGGAAGTTCTGTAAAACAGTTGAGAAACATATGAGAAAGGAAAGTTGCAAAAACATGCCGATAAACTATTGTCATCATAGAAAACAATAACCTGTCAAGGATCTCACCAATGCCTGTTTTTTGAGCTTTCTGTACAGTATTTAACAGTAACACTACTTAAAATGTTATGTCTAAAGATCCCTTTAATTATTCAGTTTAATGCCCTTTTATTCTTTGAATTCAAAACTGAGAACACTTCTGATTTAGACATATAAAGCTATTTTAACTAACAGCTTTAAGTACAACATTCTGCTAGTATCAAGCATAAATGTGTGGTACAAGGTGCAGGAAAATTACTTAACATAATAACTAATCTTCTAAAACATGTCTACTTTATATGTCACTGTTAATGAAACGACTATTTTGGCTCTTATTTATTCCTATTGATAATACCTTTAAGAGCCACATCAGACTAATGTAGAAACCTCTCCATGTTCCTAAGGAATTTGGGCACCCAGATTGATAGCAGCCTGACTTTTGACCAACATGTTGCTTCCACTGTATGGGAAGCTTTCTACATGGCCCACCTCATAAGTAAGGGTATCTCATCCAAGGACAAGGAGGTCATAACATCCCTGTATTCTCCCCTTATAAGGCCCATTATTGAGTACAACGCCCCATTCGCCATGTACTTCACAAAGCAAATGCAGCAGCTGTAGAGACCACAGAGGTTCCTCACCAGGAGAGTCCAGGGCCTCATATATCTACCATACACAGATAGGCTAAAAGCACTATGCCTCTACTCTGTTTCATACAGACTCCTCAGAGGTGGCCTCTGTCTGGCATACAAGGGGATCTCAGAGCCCGCCTTGATAGAACTAATGCATATTCCCAAGTCAAGCTCCAGTTGAGTAACCCACACAAGTGGCTTCAACCTGGTCTGTGACAACAAGAGGACTTGCTGGCAGGACAGATTTGTGTCCCAGAGACTCCCCCATCTATGGAATAGACTCCCTCTCCACGTCAAGCAGAGTACCTCTTTACTCCCTTTTAAGCGCAATCTAGATAACTGGATGGGAAATAGAAACTACAGCCCTGGGATTCCACCCATGTCCCTGCTGGACAGGGGCATCGGGTGCTGATTTGTCTATGCATGGGCAAAACTCTTGGTTAGGCTTATAAGGGCCTCAGGGCCAATAGCCTAATAACTTTCTATGATCCTATATGAGCCTATGATCCTAAGTATAGAAATTATACTTAGTATAGTACAATACAATTACAAATATGACTGACTTGTGGAGAATTCCAAAAGTCACTGTTGCATGAAGTGGCTATCCATCAAAAGGGGTAACTGGAAGTGTTTTGGACCCTGTTTTGGACCCACTACGGAAGGCCCTCTTGACAGATCAGCTGCTAATAGTATGAATATCTAACAGAAATGTTCTGGTAGGTCTATGTTAGGGTAAAATCTCAAGAAGTGACTACATAAGTGTAGAAAGAGCCACAGAACAGCTAAAAGACCAATGAATTACAAGACTGAGTCCTGAAATACTGTGGTATCAAAGGAGGGGGATTCCTACAGTCATAACTGAGACAAAAATGCTCAAGGTGGAAAATAAGGGCCAAGTGGTCAAGGCCTGGAAGTCTGCAATAGAAACATTCTTGAAGCAAACACTGAAAACAGCCACATCTTTAATGGCATAACCTTTAACCACATAATTGTCTACAAATAGCTGTCTGATGGCAAAGAAATGCAGTTGACAATCCATTTGGAAAAACTTTGCATATAAACTACATATCCTTTAGTTTCCATAGTAAATGACAAAACAGCAATATGGTTTTCCTAAACTCATACACCCACTTCAGATGAAACCTGAAAAGGCAGTGTGAGTGTCTCTCTTTCCTTTACTTTTCAATTTAACGAAGGAAAATAAGAAGTTATGTACCTACCATAACGTTCCATGTTAGTTGTCTTCTTCTCGCCTTCTTTCTTGCTGGATGAGTTCGGAGCCGATCCTCGGCTCCAACTCGGCAATCTACTAAAGCTCGAGAGCTATTTACTGGCTCGAGGCCCTCCCTATATCCCACCATGCTAGGCGTCAGATCCCCAGATCTTGTTTGGTAGAGATAACACCAAGGAAAGATTCAAGGACACCTGTCCAACCACAAGAAAAACTATAGTACAAAGACAGAGGAGGACACAATGTACATCAGAGATGTCCAGAGAAAGAAGGCCCCAAAAGGGGACTCTTCCCGGTCTGTCCAGGCTAGGGGGATGGAGGGTGGGTCGCAAGAAAGAAGGTGAGAAGAAGACAACTAACATGGAACATTATGGTAAGTACATAACTTCTTAATGTTAAGTTGTCTATCTCGCCTTCATTCTTGCTGGATGGGACAGCGTCCCTAGCACCTTAGTCCTGGGTGGCTCATCAGAACAGACTCTTGAGCACAGTGGAACCAAACTCAGCTCTATTCCTAGAGGCCACATCCAACTTATAATGCAAAATGAATGTATGAGGAGTGGCCCAAGTGGCTGCGGCACAAATAGATTCCATTGGTAGTCTTGCTTGAAAGGCTACCGATGTAGCCAATGCTCTGGTGGAATGACCTTTAGGTTTAGCAGGGAGTTGTTTATGTCTGAGTTGATAAATCAAGGAAATAACAGATGAGAACCACCTGGATAAGGTTACTTTGGAAACTGGCCGTCCTTGTTTGCCCTCAGCATAGGATAGGAAAAGTTGGTCTGATTTTCTTATTTGCTTTGTCCTGTCCAAGTAGAAATGTAATTGCCTGTGAACATCCAAGCGGTGCAAATTTTGTTCAGCTTTGTTCGAATAGTTAGGAAAAAAATACGGGCAAATCAACAGACTGATTCAGATTTGTTTCAGAGGGTATCTTGGGTAAAAACAAAGGATTAGGCCCAAGTGAAACTCTGTCCTTATGAAACACAAGATAAGGAGGACGAATACAGAGGGCTTGAAGTTCCGAAACTCTCCTAGCTGATGTGATGGCTACCAAAAAGAGAGTCTCCCAGGAGAGCAATTTTAAGGAACAGGAAGCCACTGGTTCAAAAGGGGGGAGAATCAAGGAAGCCAATATCAAGTTCAAGTCCCCCGGAGACAGAGGCGGGGGATCCCTGACCGGGGGCCTAAGTAACAAAGTTCCTTTGAGAAAGGCCTTGCAAAGTTTGTGGGACATGATGCTGGTTTCTGATAGGCTAGCATGGAAATTTGCAATAGCAGCTAATTGGACCCTAATGGTGGCAGAGGAGGAACCAGCTTGAAAGAGCTCTGCTAAAAAATCTAAAGCATGATGGACAGAGGCTGTAAAGGGGTCAATATTCCTAGCCTCTGCCCCCAGAAAGAGAAACGTTTCCACTTACTAGCATAAGTCTTTCTGGTGGCAGATTTGTGTGCAGAAAGTATGATTTCACGCACCGGCTGAGACATTAGCGGAAGCCTGGCTAAAGTTGGAAGTGGAGCAACCAAGCTGTAAGGTTGAGAGACTGAAGGGACTGGTGCAGCCCGTCCGACTGATGGACCAAGAGGTCTGGCACTGGGTCCAGATTCCACGGCTGCTCCAGTAGGTGGCGATGCAGGAACGGGAACCAAACTTGTCGAGGCCAGTAAGGGGCAATGAGGATCATCCTGGATCCCAAAGCAGTTGCCTTCTGAATTAGCTTGGGAATTAGGGGAAAAGGTGGAAAAGCGTACAGAAGACCGCAGGGCCAATCGTGGACTAGAGCATCTCTGGGGGAGTGGCCGGGAAGGGGTAAGAGAGTGAAGAAGTCGTCGCTGAGAGGGGTTGCAAAAAGGTCGCAGCAAGGTTGACCCCATCTGTGGAAGATTTTGTCTGCTGCTAATTGACTGAGAGACCACTCGTGAGGCATGAGAATAGCTCTGCTTAGCCTGTCCACTATGACATTGGACCTCCCGGCGATGTGCGTTGCTATCAGAAACCATTGAGAGGAGATCGCCCACTGCCAGAGTCTGAGTGCTTCTCGATATAAGGGATAGGACTTGGTTCCGCCCTGCTTGTTGATGTACCACACTACAGACATATTGTCTGTCTGAATTGCAATAGTCCCGGTGGGTAGAGAGTCCTGAAGAGCTTGCAACGCCAAAAGCACCGCTCTCAACTCCAAGACATTTATGTGCAGATGGTACTCTAGAGGTTGCCAGGTGCCTTGGACAGCCCTGCCCTGAAAATGCCCCCCCCACCCGATCAGGGAGGCATCCGTGGTCACTGTGGCAACAGGAGGAGGAAGAACACACGGTCTGCCCTGGAGTATCAGACGGGAGACCATCCACCAAGCTAGGTGGTCTTTGCATGATTGAGTGATTATTATCTTGTGAGACATTGGAAGCTGTTGAAAGGACCATTGAGTAAAAAGCATCCACTGAAGAAGCTGCATGTGAAAGCGAGCCAGGGAAACTAGTATGATTGCTGCTGCCATGAGGCCTACGGTCTTTAGTACAACTCTGGCTTGAATCCTTTTGCACTGTAGTAAGACTTGCACATGTCGGCGGATTTCTGAAACTCTGTCGAGAGGAAGCCTTGCAGACAGATCTTTTGAATTTAAGAGTGCGCCTATAAAGATAATAGACTGAGAAGGCGACAATGCAAACTTTTTGAAATTTATTGATATACCTAGCTCGGTGCAAGTTTGGATGGTATAATCCCTGGCTCATAGTAGTTGATGCCTGGTGGGAGCAGTGAGGAGCCAGTCGTCAAGATATGGAAACACCTGGAATCCTCGCCGTCTCAGGTGAGCCATAACCACTGCCATGCATTTGGTGAACACCCTGGGGGCTGTGGTGAGACCAAAGGGCAGGGCCCTGAACTGATAGTGACTGGCTCCCAGCCGGAAGCGGAGAAACCTTCTGGAGCGCCTGTTCATTTTGATATGGTAGTACTCATCCTGAAGATCTATGGAGCACATCCAATTGTCCTGACCCAAAAAGGGTAGAATGGACTGGAGCATGACCATCCGGAACTTTGTTCTTTGAACAGACTTGTTTAGCCTGCTGAGATCCAAAATGGGTCTCCAGTCCCCTGTCTTTTTTGGCACCAAAAAGAACTTGGAGTAGATTCCGGATCCTTGCTGGTCTGCTGGGACTGGCTGGATGGCCCGTTTGTCTAGTAGTTGTGAAATTTCTAGTACTGCCTGTTCCCTTAGACTGGGTGGAACATCTGGAAGGGACTTGGTTGTTTGTACCGGAGTGTGGACAAAGGGAATCTTGTAACCCTCGGATATGATAGACCGTACCCATTTGTCTTGTGTGAGGAGTTGCAAGGCTTCTGGGTACAGTGACCATCTTCCCCCGACTGCCTCCAAAGGCGGACAGTTGGGCAGCCCCTCAGGGGTGCTGAAAGGGTTTGTCAGAGAACGATTCACTGCTACCCTGATTCTGCGGGCCCCCTCTGTCCCTCGGGCAGTGTCTATTATTGTTCCCTCCCCTGCCCCTGGAGGAAAACTCACCACGTGTGTCAGGCACGACTCCCTGGGGTTTCCGAAACCACATTTTTCCACTCTTCTGACCCTTGGGGTATGGTCTAGAGGGAGTGGAAAATGGACTCCCATGGCAGAGAGAGTCTTGCCTTCCTGCTCACACCTGGTAAGGGTATCTTTCACCTGTGGTCCAAACAGAGCCGAACCATCAAAGGGGGTATTGGTGAAGGACGCCTTAAAGGGGTCAGCAAAGTTGCATAACCACATCCAGGCATGTCTTCTCAAAGCCACAGCTGTACCTACGACCCTACTCGCCCCATCGGCTGCATACGAAATGAGACGCATGGAGGAGTTGACGATAGAATTAAGGGTCGCCAGCTGGGAGTTTATCTTGTCTTGAGCCCCCGCAGCTGATGGATCCTGAAGAATATCACCCAGTTCCTTAAGAAGATCCCTTTGGAGACTAGTGAAATGGCACAGATAATTCATTGACTGCATAGAGAAGGTCGCTGAGGAAAACACCGGCTTCCCGTACCTGTCCATTGTCCTAGATTCTTTATTAGGTGGATGGACAGGCACCGAAGTGTCAGCTAACTCCTTCTTTGTGGCTGCTGCAACCACCATGGCATCAACAGGGACACCTTTTGTCAAAAATTGCTTGTCGGGTGGGGCTGTAATAAATTTAGTGGGCCTACATGGAGTTGGTTCCACTGTGTCTGGGGCTGACCACGCCTTTTCAGCCACCACTTCCATTAGTGGGTCGAAAGGCGGAGACACCCAGGAGGTGGAAGGGCGAGAACCAAACGCGTCCAGGTAGACCGACTCGTCCTCCAAAGGGTTAAGGGCAGTCCAGTTCCCCCTCTGCTTAAGGATTTCTAGGATGTCTGAAAAGGAGACATCCTCAGAGGGGGATCTTGGGGACCCTTCCGAATCCTCCAAGTCGGTATCAGACGTGACTGACTCGGGGGAGTCGACATGTTTCCTCTTGCATTTTCTCTTCCGGGGGGGTCCTTCAAAGGATCGGGGGAGGCCTCGGAAGAGAAAGATACGCCCAATGGAGCGACCTGGAGCATTTGGTCTTCACGCTTGGGGTCAGGAGGGTGGACAGAGACCGATGCAGGCACCATGGGGGGAGGAGCCGAAGGGGCTGATCGAGGGGCCAACTCAGGAGTCAGCACACCCCTCATGACCTCGAAGGCGCCCCTGTCAGGCAGAGCAGAAGGTCCCCGCTCCGAGGAGACGAGAACCCCTGTCGGCACCGAGAGGGACGGCTCTGAGGCCGATGTTGGGGCCGAGCTCACCTGCGCCGATGCTACAAGAGGGAGAACAGGGTCGGACAAGGGTTCGATGCCACTCACCCCCTCGGAGCCGACGAGGTAATCTCGGCACCCAGATCCCTCCAAGGACGGAACCAAGGAAGAGATCGGAGCCGACGAAGGAGCCGAAAGGTGTGGTATCGGCTCTGATGTCACCAAGATTCGAGCCCCAACCGGCTCTGGCTCTGAACACAGGAAGGGAGTCAGCGGAGGAACTGCTGTAGATACCGGGACAGCCACAGTCTGTTGAGATGGGCTGGTTAAAATTTTGGCCAGGGCCTGCGACTTAAGGAGTCTGCTGACCACCATCTCTAGGTCATGATCAGATAGCCTGGAAGACCGAGATGAGTGGGACCTATGGCTTTTTTCAGATTGGAGTAATGGTGACCTCGGAGCCGAGCGAACCGATTCTAGGGAAAGGGACCTAGAACGTTTTCGGTTCGAAGACGGTTCCGACAGAAAAGTCAGAGCCGACTGAGGTGCTCCACCAGGCGACGGCTCCGAACTGGGAGCCGACGGCTTGGCGGGCTTAGAGGATTTACCCGATGAAGGCTTGGTCGGGGATCCTTCTGGCTTAAGTAAGCCTCTCAGGATGAGCTTGTTCCTACGCTCCTGCAGGACTCACGGGCTGAAGGCATGACAGACCGAGCAGAAGTCCTGCAGGTGTAGGGGGCCCAAGCAATAAACACAAGAAGTGTGACCGTCTGTCAGGAACATCTTCTGACAGCATGAGTCACACTTCTTAAAACCTGAGACTTTGGTATCCTTAGACATGAAGGATACCAAAGAAAAAAGTGACTAGTGCTTAAACACACAGAACACACACACACACACACACACACACACACACACACACACACACACACACACACACACACACACACTAGTTAAGGTAACAAATTTAAACAATTACACAGCTAACTACATATAAAAATATATATAT
Source organism: Protopterus annectens (assembly GCF_019279795.1). Lineage (NCBI taxonomy): Eukaryota > Metazoa > Chordata > Ceratodontiformes > Protopteridae > Protopterus > Protopterus annectens. The sequence goes on along the minus strand of NC_056730.1, from coordinate 399,865,725 downwards.
ATACAAGTCTACAACTGTAATAAAGTAAAATAGCGAACACTACCCTATAACACAAGGAAAGGGAGGGGAGATTAGCCACTGAGAAAAAAAGGGGGGGAAGGGAAGAAACTCTCTAACTAAAACGAGTTTCTAAGAGGGAATATTAGGGAGTAAACAGAGAGTAAACTAACCGGGAAGTTATAAATATAAGAAAAGGTTATCGAGAAAAAACTAAAGTTAACTTTTAATATATATATATATATATATATATATATATATATATATATATATATGAAAAAAGATTAATACGACCTGGAGCCAAGTAAATCGCAACCTCGTAGCTGAAGCGGCAAACGAGATCTGGGGATCTGACGCCTAGCATGGTGGGATATAGGGAGGGCCTCGAGCCAGTAAATAGCTCTCGAGCTTTAGTAGATTGCCGAGTCGGAGCCGAGGATCGGCTCTGAACCCATCCAGCAAGAATGAAGGCGAGATAGACAACTTAACATCAAATGTTATGTACTTACCATAACAATAAAGCCGTGCTGTCTGTCTCCATCTGGTTCAACTTACAGGTTATTGGATTCAACTTGGATCTGGTGCTGGCCAAACCCACAAGACTTCAACTAGGTGGGATCCACCTCTTATACCTACAATTCCCCGCTCCCTAGACAATACCTCAGATCGAGTTTGCCCCCTCTCAAAACAACACCAAAGGTAGGTTGGGAGGGTGGCCTAATGGTTAAGTTGTTTGCCTTACAAACAAAAGGTGCAGGGTTTGAATCTCACAAGGGATAATTGGCTAGGCTTAAAATGGCTCGCAAGGGCAGTTAGCTTAGTACTAATCTATAAACCTATGAACATAAAAGTTGAGAACAAGAGACTGCAAGAAAAAGGAGCAATAAAACCTCACCCACTCAGACTTCCAAGGAGAAAATACACACCAAAAAAGGTGGGGGGGCTGAATCAGATGGAGACATGCAACATGGATCCATTGTTATGGTAAGTACCTAATTGCCGTATCCAGTGTTGTCTTCTCTGTCTGGCTTCAACCTATGGGAAAGAGACCCCAGCTACATAAAACCCCCTGGGAGGATTGACGGAAGGATATTCAGCAACACGGTAGAGCCAAAGGAAGCCCTTGACCTAGACTGCAAGCAGTGAGAAATAAAGGTGTGCGAGCCCCTCCCAGGTCACTGCTGTACAAACATCATCGAAGAAAGCCTTAGTAAAGAAGGCCATAGAAGTAGTCATGGCTCTAGTGAAGTGACCTTTAGGTTTACCATGCAAGTCTTACCTCTCACGACATAAGCAAAGGAAATACAATCTGACAGCCACTTGAATAACATCGCTTTATACGCAGGTCTGCCTAATCTGGATTTTGAGAAGGAAACAAACAGCTGATTGGATTTTCTGAAAAGACTTGTCCTGTCCAGGCAAAATCTCAGTTGTCTATGCACAGCCATACAATGAGGCAAGTACTCACTCTTGTTCAAAAAAAGAAAAAGAAATACAGGAAGATGAACAGGCCTATTCAAATTACTCTCGGTGTCTATCCTGGGGAGAAAAGAAGGGCTTGTGTGAAGGGAGACTCTATATATCTGGAACACCAAGTAAGGAGGAGTAGTGGCCAGTATGTGTAGATCAGGCTCTCCCCCTGGCCAAAGTAACAGCCACCAGGAATAAGGTCTTTAAAGATAACTTTTGGGCTGACATAGCAGAAGGCTCAAGAGGAGAACTTGTAAGGACCTACAGCATGTAATGCAAATCCCATGGAAGGACAGGATCCTGAACGGGGTGGAGCACAAAAGAAATGTACCTTTGAGGAACATTTTGGAAATGTTAAGAACAGCCAAGAGAACATTATTCATGCCAACACAATAGTTAGACAGAGCTGCCAGTTGTACCTTAATCATAAACTAGAGCCTGAATTAAACAACTTGGCAAGGAAATCTAAAAGTGTCTAAGGAAGTGGAAAAAGGATCAACTTCTTGAGAGTCCGCCCACACTGCAACGCACTTCCATTTGCTTGAGTACACTTTCCTAGTAGAAAGCTTCTGGAATGAGGACAAAATATGCATAACACTGCCTGAAAGCTTGGGATTCCTGGTTATCAAGGGGACTAGAGAAACCATGTGGTTAACTTGAAGGACTGTAGGTTAGGTGGAGCCAGACCTGCTGTATGAGAAATGAAATCTGGACTGGGATCCAGAACCCAAGAAGGGTATCTCAGAAGAGGCCACAGAAAAGGGAAATAAACTTGACAAGGCCATAAGGGGGCTGTCACTCTGTAATGGGCTGCCTTCTGAAGAAAATGGTTTATCAGGTGAACTGGAGGATAAGCATACAGGAGACCCGATGCCAAGTACACAGAACAGTGTCTCTGGGTGACTGACCCATGGAGAGACAAGGGCATAACAGCTGTTGCATTTGGTGTTGGAAGGGGAAGCAAAAAAGGTGCAACATGGAATGCCCCAGTGCTCAAAGATCAGAGTTACTACTCACAAATTCAGAGACCACTCATGAGGGTTAAGAATATTTTTGCTTATAATTCTGGCCAGAATGTTGGACCTCCCTGGGATGTGCATTGCCATCAGAAGCCATTCAGATGAGATTACCCTTTGCCAAACCCTTATGGCCTCTCAGCAAAGAGGATAAGAATGTGTTTCCTCCTGTTTATTGAGATACCAGGCAAAGGACATATTGTCAACTTGGATCATGAAAAGCCTGCAACACAAGGAGGGCAGCCCTCATCTCCAGGACACTGATGTGAACAATGACCTTCGCAGAAGACCAGGATCCTTGAACCATCCTACCCAAGAAGTGATGCATCCATGGTGACTGTGGTCAAATGATGGGGAAGAATGAACACCCTCCTGTTGATCACTAAGGGCAACTGTAACCACCACTGAATCTGACAGGAAAGTCCACTGGATGAGTTAACAGGACAACTGCACTGTCAGAGTCCATTGCAGAGCCGTCATGCAGTACCTTGTTAAGGGGACCAACCTTATGGAAGCTGTCATGTGACCCCAAGAGTTTCAACACAGCATGAGCTGGATGCTTTGCAATAGCAAGCACAGACAATGTCTGGGATCAAAGGCCAATTACTCTGGAGCTTGGGAGCTTGACAATTTGGGAGATGGTATCCAAGTGGCAGCCTATGGAACAGGTTGAAGACTTGAGTTTTGATAATTGGCAGTTATCCCCAAATGACTGCACAGCTGGAGTAAGGTGTCCTTGGCCATGACTAGAGAAGTTGTCATGGTTGTCCAGGTAAGGAAAGACCTGAAATCCCTGCAGTCAGAAGCAGGCTGCCACTACTGAAATGCACTTGGTAAACACCCAAGGGTCGTTTGTGAGACCAAATTGCACGGCTCTGAACTGATGATGGCTGGCCCCCACCCACAAGTGCAAGAACCTCATGGAACATCTCTCAGTCTTGAAATAATGACAGGTGTCCCTGAGGTCAATCTAGCACATCCAATTGTTCTTCCTGAAAAGAGGTAGATTGGACTGCACTGTGACTATCAGGAATTTGGTCTGTTTTACAAAGGGATTCAATTTACTCAAATCCAAAATCAGATTGCTGCTTTTTGGCACAAAAAGAACACAGAGTACACCCACTGGATCCTCATTAGTCTGGTGAGACCTCCTGGATGACACACAGTTTGCCAGCAGCTTCTGAATCCCTGCTGCTGCCTGTTGTCTCTGACAGGATGGAATGTCTATGAGTTGTTTGTGACCGAAACTTGGAATTTCTAAAGAGGGAATGGTATAGAATCTGGATATGACTCTTAACACCCATGCGTCCAAAGTGTTGGGCTCCCAAGCTTCTGGGTAAAGAGCCAAGTGATCCCAGACTGCCTCCAGGGCTGGACAGTGTGGCAAACCCTCAGGACCACTTGCTAGGGCCCACTGCTGTAGAAAGCTCCATAAAAGCCCAGACTTTGTGGACCACCCCTACCCCACAGGTGGCACCCATTATGGTTCCCCCCACCGCCAAGACTGAAACCCTCAGAAGGAGCATCCTGGGAAAGCTGCTGCAATTTTTTTTTTTTTTTTTTAAGAAAATATTTTTGCCCCCTTCCGATTCCTTGAGAAGGTTTGCTGAGGGGTAGCAAAGCACACTCCTATGGTGGGGCAGCATCTTCCTGTTTTGATCATTCCTAGTACGAGTATCATTAATCTTCGGCACAAACAAAGAAGAGCCATCAAAAGTGGAGTTAACAAAGGATATCTTGAAGTAGTCTGTGAAAAGTACAGTTTTATACCTACCATAAATGTAGATGTCCGATAGATATGCAACTGCAGTCCTGACATATGGGTTGTCCTGCCTCAGGCAGCCCTTTGGTCGGCCGGATTCCAAAGTCCGGGTCCGGCATCGGCCGATGTCGCCTACTCCCCGACGTCAGAGCGGCTGGGGTATAAAGGCATTCGCCGATGCCATCTTCTTCAGTGTTTCTTGCCCCAGATGCCATGTGCCCTCCAAAGAAGGCTAAATTTGGTGAATGGATAAAAAATTCCAGACATGCACAACAGTAATAAACAGATACACCATAACAGATATCCCCAGCTGATAGAGGAAAGGGGGAATGGACCCAAAAGGAAAATTGCAGAGGGGTAGGAGGGAGGGAAAACCTGACTGCAGTTGCATATCTATCGGACATCTACATTTATGGTAGGTACAAAACTGTACTATGTCCTTCAAGAATGCAACTGCAGTCCTGACATATGGGTTGAATACCATAGCCAAACTGGGGGTGGTAGGATCTAAGAAAGGGATGGTGTAGCTAAAATGCCCTGCAGGACTGCCGAAGCAAAGCCTGCTCGGGATCTGGAGTATAAAGGCAGGTTGTAGTGTTTGGTAAATGTATGCACGGAGCTCCATGTAGCAGCCTCTAGAATGTCCTTTGTAGCCACTCCTCTTAGAAAGGCTGTGGATGTGGCTATAGCTATGGTGGAGTGTGGCCTAATATTGGCTGGCACACCTTTTCCATGGAAAGAGTAACAGTATCTGATGCAGTGTCCAATCCATTTTGAAATAGTTTGTTTGGAGATTGCCTTTCCTTGCACTCCAGTAGCATAAGCTACAAATAGTTGGTCAGACTTTCTGGTGGTCTTTGTTCTGTCCAAGTAGTAGCATAATTGTCTGTGTATGTCCAAAGTGTGAAGCAGCTTTTCCCCCTTATTTTGAGGATTGGGAAAGAAGGTAGGCAGGTGAATTGCTTGATTTAGAGACACCCTGGATATCACTTTTGGCATGAATGAAGGACTGGTTCTTAGAGAAACTCTGTCCTGATGAAAAATGAGAAAGGGAGGTACTGCCATCAGGGCCTGTATCTCCGAGACTCTTCTTGCTGAGGTAACTGCCAACAGGAAAACTGTTTTCCAGGAGAGAAATTGCATTTCTGAAGATGCTACTGGTTCAAAAGGAGGAAGAGTTAATTTTTCCAAGACTAAATTGAGGTCCCATGCAGGTACTGGTGGTTTTCTGGGAGGTTTGATATTCTTTATCCCTCTTAGAAACTGTCTTAGCAAGGGATGTGAAAACACAGGTGGATCACAGTTGTATTTTGCTGAGATTGCTGAAGCGTGAATTTTTATGGAAGAATATGAGAGGCCACTATGAAACATTTCTGCCAAGTAATCTAATATCTGTGGTATGCTCATTACTGATGCATCCTGACCCTTGTTGGCATTCCAGATGATGAATCTCTTCCACTTGGCTGAATAGGTTTTTCTGGTGGAAGGTCTGCGTGCTTCCAGCAAGATTTCTTGTACTTTTTCGGAAAGAGAGGTATGGGTGAAAGTCATGGAACCCTCCAAGCTGTCAGCTGCAATGTTTGCAGGTTTTGATGAACAGTCCTGTAATTGTGCTGTGTTAGAAGCAGAGGCCATTGAGGCAAGGGCCACGGTTTGGTGTGAGTTATGCTCAGTAGCAATGGATACCAGTGCTGCCTTGGCCAGTCTGGAGCTATCAAAATTCCTTTTGGTTGTTCTGCTTTGATCTTCAGTAACACCTTGGTCAGTAATGGTAGAGGAGGGAATGCATAAATTGTTAGGGAATTCCAGCTGAAGGAGAGGGCATCCGTTCTCCAGGCTATAGGATGGTGCGTCCTTGAACAGAACTTCTCCAGGTGATGATTGAGGTGAGAAGCAAAGAGATCTATGTCTGGTCTTCCCCATGCACTTGTTATTTGTGAGAAAATGTGTGGATGCAGCATCCATTCGTGCGGATCCAAGAAATTTCTGCTCAGCCTGTCCGCCAGAACATTGTCCTTGCCTGGAACAAACTGGGATTGCAAGTGGATGTTCAGTTTCAGGGACTTTTCCCAAAGAGTCATTGTTAGTCTGCAGAGGGTGTAAGAGTGAGTGCCTCCCTGCTTGTTTATATACCACATGACAGTGGTGTTGTCTGTCCTTATTAGCAGATGACCTTGTTGAAGGGATTTCCCGAAGGCCTCGATTGCATGTATCACTGCCAACATCTCTTTCTGATTTATGTGCAGATGCATTTCCCTGGGAGTCCATTGCCCTTGAATGCATCTGCCCTCCATGTGCGCCCCCCATCCATGATCTGAGACGTCTGTTGTAATGGTTTGACTTAGAGGTTTGTTGAAGGACATGCCCTTGTTTAAATGACTTGCTTGAGCCCACCACAAAAATTCCCTTTGCAGGCATGGAATGAGTGGTATTACATCTTCTAGATTTTGGCTGTGTTGAGACCATAAGCTTTTTAGGTACCATTGTAGCTTTCTCATGTGTAGTCTTGCCAGAGGTACCAGAAGAATGCAAGATGCCATGAACCCCAGGGCTTGCAAGATTTTCCTTGCGGTCAGCTGGGTGAGCTTTGCTAGGCTTTTGAAGTAATCTGGTAAATGTTCTTGTTTCTCCTCTGTGAGGAAAGCCATTTGTGATTGTGTGTCCAATTTGGCTCCTAGAAAAATAATCTGTTGGGATGGCAGTAGTTTTGATTTTTGAATGTTGACTGTGTATCCCAAAGCCTGTAGTAATTGAATGACATAATCCAAGTGTTTTATCAAGGTTTGTTTGCTGTCTGCTTGTATAAGGCAGTCATCCAGGTAAGGGTATATTTGAATCCCCTGGAGCCTGCAATGTGCAACTACTGATGCCAGGCATTTCGTGAATACTCTGGGCGCAGTAGATGAGCCAAACGGCAATGCTGAGAATTGATACTGCTCTGATCCTGCAAGAAATCTGAGGTATCTTCTGCAACTGTGTCTGATTGGGACATGCAGGTATGCCTCCTTGAGGTCCAGAGTAACCAGCCAAGACCCCTTGCCCAGCATGGGAAGGAGTTGCTGTAAAGTCAGCATTTTGAATTTTGGCACAATGAGAAAAGTGTTTAGAGCGGACAAATCCAGTATAGGTCTCCATTGCTTTTCTTTTCTTGGAACAAGGAACAGTCTTGAATAGAATCCCTGGCCTTGTTCCTGAGGAGGAACCTTTTCTATTGCTTTTATTTGTAACAGCTTTGAAACTTGTATGAGTGCCTCTGCCCTTTGATTTTGTGGCAGGTTTGGCATGCCTTGTCTCGTTGGTAAGGTATGGAAATGGAACCTGTAACCTTGGTCTACTATGTCCAGAATCCATTTGTCCTTGGTTAAAATGTGCCAATTCTTTGAGAATAAGGATAATTTTCCGCCTAGAGGTGCTTCTCTTTGAGCCTTGGTCGGCGGAGTGAAAGTCAAGTCATTGTGATTGTCCCTGTGGTGCAGCTGAACTCCCTGCGCCACTTCTCTGATTTGGAGGTTGCCATTGGCGGCCCCTGTAAGAGCCTCGGTATTGCCCTCTACTTCGAGCACGCCTGTTTTTTCCCCCTTTGAAACTTGTCAGTGTCTGGAAAGGACCAATTCTTTGAAGGCCAATTCCTGCTGAATCTAGGTGGCTGAACCTGGAGGAAATCCTTGACTGTCTGTACTGATTTAGCCTTTTCCTCAATAGACTTTAACACATCCTGTGCATTAGCACCAAAAAGCTTCTGTTTTTCCAGAGGTGCATCTAGGAGCTTTACTTTAACATGGTCTGGCAGTGGCTGTTCTTTCAGCCAAGCATGTCTACGTATAACGGCCCCTGTCATAGCTGACCTACATGAAGCTTCCAATGCATCATAACCACACTGAAGAAAATGATTGCTAACCTGCTGGGTGTTATGAACCAAATCCTGCAATGCCTTTCTATCTATAGGCTCAGGAGAGGCTAGCTTTTTCTGCAAATCATCCATTAAGTAATCCTGGTACTGAAACATATGAAAAAGGCAGTTAAGTGACCTCATGGCAAGGGTGGAAGAGGTATAAACTTTTTTGCCCCATCTCTCCAGAGACCTTGATTCCCTGTCTGCGGGCAAAGGGTTTTTGGCCGAGGAAGTAGCCACTCCTTTGGGCCCCTGAGAAATAGTTTCTAGATCCACAGAGTGGGCCTTAAAGAGATGTTTGTGAGATTCAGGAACCCTGTAATATCTGTCTGGCTTGACAGGAGCAGGGGGGAGAGAATCAGGAGAAGTACTGGAGTCTGAGTACACATCATCCAATACATCTAACACTGGAGGGATAGCTAAAGGCCTGTGCTGGGGTAACTTAAGGAAAGTCCGAAGCCTTTTCCTGGCGTCAGAATATTCCTGGCCCTGCCACTGAAAATGTTCTCCCATGGAATGGAGAACTTCTCCGAAAGAAATATCCTCTGGAGGAGAGGCAGAAGGAATTGATTCCTTAGCATCAGAGTCCTCGTAGGCCTGGAAGGATTCTTCCTGGGTATCTGAGTGCTCTGAATGCCTAGAGGCTTCATCTGAGGAGAGGGTATCTGGCTGTTCTGTCCTAGGCCTTTTATCTGCAGGAGGCTGAGAACCTCTGTCTGGGTGCGACTGAGAACCTCTGATTAGAGAGATTAGATCTGCAGCTAGGGTCATGATCTGTTTATCAGAAGAAAGGCTGTGGGAAATAGTTTTAGGAGGATGGGCCTTAGCCTGGCTGGCAGCCTTAGCACGTGTGTAGGCCTTGATGGACATGGAGACCAGAGGCCTAGCTGCCCCACATGCAGGAGTAACTTTATCCACTGGTATGGTGTCAGGTAATTCTAGAGCTTCGGTTTTGGGAGGAAAATCAACAACCGGCACCGGGGTAACCTCCGGCTCCGAAGTACGCGGTAAAGCAGTGTCGTCGGCCAATTCTGCCCGGCGCCTGAGTGTGCGCTTATTAAAGCAAGCACAGGCAGCACAGGCCGAGACGTTGTGGTCTGGGCCCAGGCAGGGAAGGCAGTAAGAGTGGAAGTCCTTATGAGGTATTTGTTTACCACAAGACAAACAATTGTTAACCTTTTCAATTTTTTCTGACATCGGCTGAGGCAAGAAAAATGTTCCCCAACAGGGTACTTAGCTTTTTGATGACTTCGGTAACTGAAAACACAGGAGCTGACTGACCGGCACTTGCGAACTGCTTCTGCTTCGGGCACCGCGCGGCAAGAAAGACTGAAGAAGATGGCGTCGGCGGATGCCTTTATACCCCAGCCGCTCTGACGTCGGGGAGTAGGCGACATCGGCCGACGCCGGACCCGGACTTTGGAATCCGGCCGACCGAAGGGCTGCCTGAGGCAGGACAACCCATATGTCAGGACTGCAGTTGCATTCTTGAAGGACATCTGCAAAGCCTCATCCAAGCGTGGCACCACATGGCAATGCTGGTGCCAGCTGCTTGGGAAGCCTCATCAGCTGTGTTCAAATAATCCTCATGGAGATGTTGGCAATAGACTGAAGAGTGGACAACTGAGCTTCCACTGTCCTCTGAACCTCTGGAGACTGCTGTGTCTTAACATTCCTACACACTCCAGCCAAAAGATCGCGTTGAAACCTTGTCAATTGAGAAAGATAGTTAAGTTCACTTAAGGCGAATATTGCTGAGGCATAAGACTGCTTCCCTAGTTGGTCCAAAGCCGAAGGATCTCCATTCAGGGGATGGGCCAAAGAACTCTGTTCGAGATTTCCTTCTTTTTGGTGGCCACCACTATGATCACACACCCATGGCTGGACCCTTACTCCAGTGTGGCAGATTCTTGGGTGGAGCAAGAATTTTGTCAGGGATCTTGGGGATGGGATCCCCCATGTCAGGTTGCTTCCACACCCTCTGAGACACAAGATCTATGAGTACATCTAGATGGGGAATCACCAAGGGCATGGATGGGTTCATGCTGAAGGCCTCAAAAAATACTGACTCCTCCAAAGAAGGGGCTTTGGTAGTGTAGCTCTCAAACTGGTGAAGAAGCTCCAAAAGATTGCCAAACCAAAAAAGGGGCTTTGGTGGTGTAGCCCTCAAACTGGTGAAAAAGCTCCAAAAGATTGCAAAAGAAGACATCATTGTGCAGTGACTTAAGGGACCCCTCTGATTCCTGGGGATCAATATCTTTGGTGAGGGACTCCTTGAGACAGTCAAGGTGCTTCCTCTTTTACTGCCTCTTGTCTGAGACTTCTCACTCTGATGAAGGCAGTGACCCCAGTAAAGGGGAACAGACTGACTACCAACTGGCATGGGCTGTCCTAGAGCAGACTAATGATTGGTTGCAGACAAAGAAACGAAGGGGAAGGAACACCGTCTGAAGAAGACTGACCCATTTCTTAGTGGAGAACATCCTCTCCATAAAGTTGAAGGCAGAAGCCGGTCACACAAAGCCGACAGGTCCAGGATCTGAACAGCCCCAAGACATGCCCGAACCAGGGAGAAGTATGCCCTACCCCACCCAGATGTCAAGACCAGAGCTGAGTTGTCGAGGGCTGAAGCCACAAACGGAAGGGATGAACCCAAAGTGGGGATTGTCAAACCCGACCCGGAAAGACCAGCCTTAATTGCAACAGCTCAAAGCTCCACTTTGGTCTCTTCGACTCCAGTTGAGTTGAAGATGAACACAGCCACACTGCTGGATCTGACCTCGATGAAAACGAAGCTGGGCTTGAAGGACTCTGATTCAAAGGGCTTGAGGAGGAAACCAGGATGAGAGACCTGAGGTTTCAGGGAGGGATCCTGGACCAGAAGGAATAAGGTTTAATTATATCTGAGCTTGTAAGAAGGACCTCATCAGCTGCTCCAAATCTGAAGCTTTGATACTACCTACTGACCTGGATGACTGAATGGATGAAGCCATCGACAGGGGGATTAGAGTTCTGAACGATGAAGGACCCGCTGGTCAGATTAGAGCCAGAGAGAGTCAGACACAGGGGTAGGGAAGGAGAAGACTCCTGTAACACCTCCAGTGGAGTGGACAGGAGAAGGGGTAAGCTACCCAATCTGAAAGAGCTCCTTTTACCAAAAATGGGCTAGGCAAATAGAGCTGGAGAAGGAGCCTTACTTGATGTCGGCACTGAGGACAATCAGCTCCAAGGAGTTGGAGCTGATGCTGGTGCTGAAGCTACTAGGGCATCCAAAGGTCTTGGGACCTTTGGGTCTGTTAGGCCAGAAGAGGAAGCAAGAGTGAAGACAGAGGAGGACCTCTTATGGTCCCCTCTGAAACTCTTAAGATCCTTGGTAGAAGGACAGGGGCTTTTGTTAGAACCATCCTTCAGAGCCAAGAAGGGCTAGTGGGGAGAAGACCTCTCAAAACCAGCTTTGCACTTCCCTTATTGATAGCCCTGTACCCAACCCTTCACAAACAGAGCAGGAAGAATCAAGGTGGGCAACCCCCAAGCAACAGATGCACTTATCAAGCACATCCTGCAAAGGAAGCTTGTGCACACAAGCAACACGTTTCTTAAAACCCTTATCCAGCCCTAAACAAAAAATTAGGAAGTTTAACCAAAATTAATTCACTACACTAACTGACAGCAAAAACTACCCTATTCTGATAAGGAAAAAGACAAAAAAAAAAGTAAGCAAAACCCTCTAAGGTGGGAAAAGCCTGCAGCTAGCACACACACACACACACACACACACACACACACACACACACACACACACACACACACACACACACACACACACACAAATTAGCCCTGTTAACAAATTCTAAATAAACAGATCAATACAAACACATTTAGCAAATAGACACCAGTTCACCTGTTCCCTTTCATAAGTGAATACAAAACAAACATATCTGGCATATCAAACACTACAAATGTGATTAAAGCTTTATTTGTTGTGTAATTACAAGTCCTCATTTCAGAGAGGTTCCTTTAATTAACAGACAAAAAAACATTACAGTCAGTTCTGAAATCACTTCCTCTATAGTGGAAAAAATATATCAACAGTGGCAGATACATCAAATAATGACAGCATTTTGAGAGAATCAGCCAATCACAGACAGATACATAGGGAAGAATTAATATCCGACAAAGTGGGTGTTGTCAGGGAAATAACACATCATCCAGAGATGTTATGTGGTCTGATAACACAGGAAGAAGGTCCCACTACCACTGGAAGGTCTGAAAGTCTACTACTTCCCCATAATGCCCAATCTGGAAAGCATTAATGTGCATTGATTTGTACTTATTGATTATTATATACATTTTTTCGTATTTTTGATGTAAAATAGTGTGTGCTGTGGCATATGTAATTGTTGCTGCAGAAGCATTTTGCATTCAAAATATAAGTTGCAGAAGTATTTAATGTTCCTGCCACATGCTCACACAAGTCACTTTTTTCTCTTGTTTATGTTATTTTTACATTTGTTAACATAAAGTAACTTAAGAGTTAGGACAACCTAACTCTCTTCCTTCACAGAAAAGGTTTCTTTCCTGCATACCCTCTACCAGCTTTCAGACTACACCACCACTAAATATCTTACTGCTCTGTAGCTCCTTGCTTCCTTCTTGACCCATGGCTCCCCACTACCTGCAATCAATAAAATACAGATCCCTTTACTTAATCATGCTACTCCTCAACTTATCTTCTATTCTTCTCCTCCTAGATGGACATCTCTCATGCTACCATGGCTCTATAATAGTTCTCAACATCTCTCCAACTCTGTCCCAACCACCTATCCATACTTTCTCCGTAGACTCTACACATATTATACCAATCCTGCTTAATGATGCCCCTTCACCTTTACCCTAAACACAGAGTGATTAATTCCCCTTCAACTCAAACCAAAACAAAAATATGTGGGAAAATACTCTCGAAAAACAAGCAAAAAAAAATTCCCCGCTATATTAAAATCCTTCTAGGATTAGACAATCACTCTACTCCTGCCTCCACCTATTACAACAAACATCAAGACAGTTCTCTTTCCACACATTACTCAACTCCACAACGGTCAACTCCCAACCCTGGCAATCTAACTTTTGCTGCCATAAATTTTGAAGCATAAGAAATAAAGAATACCCGGATTACCCAATATAAGTTTGATATTCATGCTGTAACTAAAACGTGGCTTAAACCCAGCATAAATTACTTTGAAATTACACCTCCAGACTTCATCATCATCTGTAATGACCGTACATAGTGGAAAAGTGGTGGTGGTATTGCTTTAATATTTCCCAATTACCATAACATTTCCCCTTACAACAAACCAATAACAAAATTTAATTCAGCAGAGCTTCTTCTTACTTTCCTAAAAATAAGCAATTATTACTGTCCTTTATATCCCTCCTGGTGAAAATACAGCTATGTAGGAAGATATACTACATGGGAATTTGATAAGAATTCCACAAAACAAAATGTCAGACTGTCTCAGTGATCATTTCCCAACCTATATAACCAGAAAGTCATTTGTTGTTAAAGAAAGTCATAGTGGAGAACAGTAAAAAAGGGAAGAATCTAAGTATGGCATGGATTGACTACAAAAAAGCATTTGATAGTATCCCACATTCATGGATAAAAGAGTGCTTACAAATGTATAAGATACATCCTACACTGATCGACTACATTACAGTGACCGTGAAACAGTGGCATACCACTTTGAAATTAAGCCATAACAAAGGACAAATTATTATCCCAGGGATAAAAATTCATAGGGGGATATTCCGGGGTGACTCTCTGTCACAGTTGCTATTCTGCCTTGCCATTAACCTTTTAAGCTGCTTACTTAACAGCTCCAGTGATGGCGAACCTATGACACACTTGTCAAATATGACACACGCCACAATGTTTTGGGTGACATGTCAGCAATCACTAACACCCGAGTTACCAAAAACACTGCTTTTGCACTGCTCATGTGAAGTGCACTGAATTAACGTGGGTTTGATATGTCAAAAGCTCCTGGCACACAAGGTTTGCGATCACTGGCTTAGGCCATGGCTATAACTTGGCTCCTAGAAAATAACAAAATGTAAAGACTTCTCATCTTCTCTTTGTCAATTATTTAAAACTGTATAGCTTATTAGATCAGGAACCGAAAGCACACCCGCAGGCTGCCAATACTTTTTCAGATGATGTAAGAATGTTATTTGGTCTTGATAAATATGCAAAAGCAACCTTTAAAGCAGGAACACTGTAGCACCAGGGAAAACAACAGGTTGGGACAAGAATGTGATATAAAAGAACTTGAACAAGAGGGAGTGCATAAATATTTGGGAATTGATGAAGGATCAACAATAAAACATGAATAAATTTGAATAAAACTTAGTAAGGAATACTTTAGAAGACTTAAATTAATTCTGAAAACAGTGTTGACATCTAGGAACAAAATCCAAGCTATAAACCAATTTTCTCTTACTGTCCTAACTTATAGTTTTGGAGTGATTGACTGGCCTCAAAACATGTTGGCTAGATTAGATAGGAAAACAAGAAGGATGCTTCATGCTCACCAAATGATTTATAAAAGTCAGTGTATACCAAGATTATATATTCCCCATTCCAAAGGAGGGATGGGCCTCCTTGAAATTGATTACATGTATAGATCTGCAATCTGCAATCATGGGACTCCACACATACCTGCCGACATCACAGGACCCAAACGTAGTGAAAGTTTTGAAACATGAGGAGAATAAATCTAAGATGAATTCTCTGCTTAATTTAGCAGAAGCATATCAGAGTCAAGCAGGAATGGAAATCAAGCCAGGAATGTGTAAAAAAATAAAAGAAAGAATATAAGGTGAATAGATCCAGATGAGAAAGCAAGAAATGTGGAAAAAACATAAATATAATTGCAAGTATAGAAAACTTCTGGAAGAGCCTCATGCTGATCAGGAATTAACACAGGAATGGTTAAGGAGAGGCAAACTCAAACCAAGAGATGAAAGGTTAATACTTGTAGCCCAAGATAGTGGGCTTTATAAACATTGGTTTATAAAGTCCATTGGACATGTGGAGAAACAGACAAATGTTGGTTTTGTAAATCCGAATTGGAAACAGTCGTATACCTTGTTGCTGGCTGTGACATATTAATGGCAGAAGGACTGTATATTGAAAGGCATAATAATGTGGCAAGACTATTGCACTGGGTATTGTGCAAAAATTATGGTATTGTAGTGACTGAAAAACAGTGGAAACATGAGCCACAAAGCATCATAGAAAATGATGAAGTTTATATCACATGGGATCAGTGGCGGCTCGTGGCATCGGACTGCAGGACTGCAGCCCCCCCAGCTGTGTAAGAAATAGAAAAGCACAACAGACTTGGCCAAAAAAAATATTTTTTAATTAAAAAGTGGCTGACTTGCATAAAAAACGAGTCCGACTGACTCGCAAAGTCCCGGAACTCGAACTGTGCATGCTCGTTGCTCGGCAAGTTCCGGGTTTTTTCCCCCCTTTAAATCTGGTTCTTGGACTGTCTCAGACTGCTGTAAAGGCAGTCCGGACTATGGGGAGTTCTGCATCAGTGTGTGATGCCCAGAACTCTGTGCGGTAACCGCACAGTAACATGGAAGGGGTGCGGACTGCCACGTGAGCAGTCATGCAAGTGATGCGAACGGCAGGGTGACTACTGATTGGTTCTCACTCTCTTTCTGAAAAAGAGAGCGAGAAACAATCAGAATTAACATGCAGGACAGGATAAGTACCTTATCGCACTAACTTGCAAGTGTTTAAAATAATTACAGTGGTTACTACTTGGGTTGACTTGACTTTCTTCTGGAATGAGTCTTGTCTTGTGTTCAAATCGTGAGTGATGATCGGAAATGGACAGTCTTAAAGTTAAAAAGTCTTCATTTTATTTTTTTGAGGTAAGTAAGGCAGACAGGCCTTTTGGGTGGGGGTGCCCTCCTCTTTACTTTAACAATGCTGCAACTCTGTCTCTTTTTTGCTGATGCTGCTGGTAGCAGAACAAAAGTCTTTGTCTGTATGCTTTAATTTTATTTAATTTTGTTAAGGTACCTTGACAAGCAAGGCATCAGAGGTTTTATTTTATTTTATTTTATTTATTTTGTGGTTTGGTGGGCAACTGGGCATGACTGTTATATCTGTTACTGTTTCTTTTTCCAAACCAAAGTGTCGGGTATGACAACATTTTCTAAAATATGCAGTGACTTCTCTTGTAAGAAACAGCCTTCTGGATTAGCACAACAATTTGAAGAGTACTTTGTTAATCAGGTTAACTTCCACAAGTCCAGGTGATTAAGTTCTGAGGCAGCCTTGTGCAGTTTAGGCTTATTCCTTTATAATTTACCTGCTTTAATAAGACAATCTGTTTTCTTTAAGTACTCTGATGTTATTTTATTTGGCTGCATTATTCAGTAGCTTATTTTAACCCTTGCCTATTGCTGTGCTTTAAATATTTTACTGCATTCTGGTACATTTTAACATTCATATTGTATTGTCTTTGCATATTTGTATTTTTCTGTATAAATGTAAAAATGTATTTTGTGTGTGTGTGTGTGTGTGTGTGTGTGTGTGTGTTTGTCCTGGTAATGGAGATCCCGGAGGTACCTGTTATGAGCAAGAAGGATTCTTGTAAAAGACTTGCATTTCATCACAGGAATTCTTGGGAGCAAAAGGGTGTAAATCTATAAAATATTGTTTATATGCAGTAGCTAGCATTCCCCTGGACTTTTAGTTGTTACTTTACATTTAAGGAATAGATGATATTGCTTGAAATATTTTTGTATAGGTACTATTTGGAAAAACTGCCAGTTATAAGAAAAGATCTATGAAACTGTGCTGATTGTTGGTCCGACCACTATACATGGACTGAACTGTTTCCTTTGCTGTGAGTTTCTGTGTTTTGTTCCCAGATTTGCATTTGGTTACTTTTCTGACAAATACAGCCTGTATTTATGTTTTTATTAGTAAAACCCTGCTGTTTCTGAAGAGATTGGGTCTGTTCACTTTTTAAAAATTTCAGTCGATGTAATTTGACTGAATCAGAAATAATCAAATACAAATGACTGAAAACTCAATTGATTGAATCACAATCGGTAGAAAAGTGTAAAAGTCTATAGAATGTATGGGATGTTTCTGACCAAAGGCTAAAGGCATTATTAAGGAATGTTTAGAAGGGTGTGTCTGGACTGGCAATGGCTACCCTCATGTTGTAGCCTCACATCTGTAGATGTTTCTTTTATGCACCAAAACAAATTAATTGTGACTGGGTCTTTTTCTGTTCAACACAATTTTATGAGTGTGGATTTAGTGTATATAAGTAAGGGGGAGGTACAGGGAGCTTTGCCCCCTTGCAAAACCATTTCTGTGTATTTGCTGAGTAGGAAGTTTTCCATCAATTGTGTCAAATCATTTCTGTGATTCAGTCAAATAATGTGTGCGTAGCTAGACAGAACACAGCATACCTGCTGGCAGGCTTGAACCTTGTACCTTGGGTGCAGGTAACAAGAGCCTGAATTCCCTACCAACCACCATTTGTGAAATGTTTGCAGTTTTCTGCCTCGTATTTTGTTCTGTTCTGTTCTGTTCCTTGTAAAATCTCTGGTTTCTGAGTTTTTAATTCATTAAATAGTTGATAGTGCAGTAGTAGCATTGTTGCCTTACAGCTATAGGTTCTTTGGTTTGACTCTTGGCTGGGGTGCCTTCTGTGTGGAATCTGCATGTCCTCCCCTCTGTTTGTGTGGGTTTGTTTTGATGTCCTGCCATGTTACAAAGACGTGTCTGCAGGATTTCTCCCTGGGCCTCTGCTGAAAATTGGCTTTTGTTCCAAGTCAGACTTTTCTGGTTAACAAATGTTAAATAAGTAAAATTGACAGGCATTTGAATTTCGGACTTCATATTCTTCAGAAAGTACATAGTAACACAAAACCTTTTATTCTGTCAATTTTCTAAGTTTATAAGATGAATATTTGAAATTTCTCCATATTTTTGGGACTGTATTCCCCCATTATTGGCCTCATTCAAGTTTTTTGTTCTAAGGTTGAGATGGTGAGAACTGAATTCACTGAATATGTCTGAGGGCTGTATTCCCCCATTACTGGCTTTGCCCAGGTGTTTTGTGCTAAGAGGTTGACAGCTATGATGAGAACTGAATTCGCTAAATGGCAGACATTTAAGTTTCAGTCTTCCTCTCTTTCACAAAACAGCTGATTTGGCATAGTGGTATGTTGCTCTGACTGTTTTGCACAGGGTCCTGGCCCCAAGACTTGGTAGTGAAATGCATGGTAGTAACACAGCATTTTGTTCTAGCAACTTTCCAAGATTATACAAGCAATGTTTAAAATGTGCCCCTGATTTTTGGGCTTTTGTCCCTCCCCAATATATTTTGGCTTTTTCCAGATTTCTTGTGCTGCAAAGTTAAGAGATACAGCTGAGTGTCAAGTAGATTTTTTTAAGGAGCTGAGAGCTGCAGGGGAAGAGAAATTTAGTGCTGCTTATGCTGAGACTGCTTGCAGTGTTAATAGCCCAACAGGTAGTGTACTTGCTTTTGGTGCAGAAGGCTGTGGTTCTACTCCCACAGTTATGTATATGCATTGCTGATATTGTACTGTGTTGTAAATGGGGTGGATGCTGCTGTCTTGAGAATGTCCTCTTTGGTGAAGATACCTAGTAACTATGAACCCGTCTGTTATTTGCCATCCATTCCCTACTGCAATATTACTAGCTTATCATTTTTTAATGTAATATAGGCAATTTATTCCTCAAGGGCAACAGGCACTTTATTTGTAGATGAAACAATGAAATATAAAGTTGTTTGCTAGCAGCAACCTATTCATTAGTTACAGATATTTGGAATTATTTAGATGACTTTTACCTCTGCAGAGATTGTGCACATTTACTGACACTGGTGGATTGTAGAAGTTTGAGTAGACTTTATGATGGAAATGTTCTCAATTGGGGAGTTTTGTCATTATGGGTGCATGCATTTTGTTTCATTGTTTACTAGAAAAATGTTCAAAACAATACATTTTAAACACCCTCTAACAACTGTACTGTATTATACAAGGAATATAATTTAATGCAATCAGGAAGGTGCATCACAGAACACATGTATGTTTTGTGTGCAAGGGGCCTATCATTTGAAAATTGCCCAAAGCTAATCTTTATCTGCCACTAGCCACATTTATTTTATTTGAATGCGGGTTTCAATGCTGTTTCAATGAATGTGAGTTTCAAGGGCAGAGAAGTTTTAATGCTAAGTCTGTTTTCATTGTGAGACTACATTGCTTTGTTTAGCAGACGTCTTAGTGTTTGTGCTGTAAAATGCAAAATAAAACTTTCAAATGAAGTCCAAATCATCGTAGAAGTAAAGCAGTATGCACACTAGTGTTTATGGTAAATGGGGTGAAATAGCCAAGTAATGGTTCATTGGAATGGCTGCGGGGGGGAGGCTCCATTCGACCATGATTTTGTGAGGGGGAAGGGTGGCAAACTCAAAGACAGCCTGGCTGAACTATACCTCTCAACTGTCCAGAATTTCACAGAATGAATAGATTTTTGCTTCTTATTTTTGGTTTGTTCCTCATAAAATTTGTGGTTTTCTGGCAAATCATTTAGGAATTAAGTCACTAAATAATGACAGACACTGAGTTTCAGAGTTCATAACCTTCAGAAAATGCATGCTCAAGCAAGACCTGTTATTCTGTCAACTGTCTCGGTTTATACAAGAACAATTTTTAGCACTGTTTATATGTCCCCCCCCCCCAATATATTTGGCCTTGTCCATATTTCCTGCATTAACAGGTTGAGAGGTACGTGCATTATAGAATTAGGCATATCCAAACCAACAGTTCAAAAGATAGATGTTAGAAAACTGGAGATAGTGGTCCAAGAAAAGAAGACAAAAGTAGCACTGATCATTGAAATCGCCACACCCAGTGACTAACTACAGTGTTTTGCATACAGAGAGACACAAAGTCATAACATATGAGGATTTGCAGGCAGAAATGAGAGCAATGTGGAAGAAAGATAGCCAGACAGTTCCAACAGCAGGAGCAATGGGTCTTAGAAAAAAGAATCTACAATCATAGGTTCATAGGTTCATACTAGGCTATCTGCCCGAGGGCATTTACAAGCCTAGCCCATAGTTTTGTGGCTTACGCCACCCCTTTAGTATAGGGAACTATACCCATTATTTTGCTGTGCCTCTGTCGAGCAGTGACACTGAGGTAATCCCTGGGGTATATCTGCGATCTCCCATCCATTGGTCAAGATTTCTCTTGAACAAGGCCAGCGAGGTGCTCTGCCTCACATATACCAGGATTTTGTTCCACAGCATAGGGAGTCTTTGGGTGATGAATCTATCCCTCCAGCACATCCTATTAATAGCAGTGTCGAGGTTTAAGTCTCCCGCCCTTGTGGCTCTGACGGATCTAGATTTTTGAGGTGAAGCATATTCATCAAATCTGGGTTTGACATGGCCTTGTATGTCAGGCAAAGGTCACCTCTGAGCAAGCGGTGGCGACTGAATAGAGCTGGAGTTCTTTCAGTCGGGCAGCATAGGACAGATTTTGAGACCCTTTATCCTTTTGGTGAGGAACTTTGTGGCCTCTCCAGCTGCTGCAAGTGTCGGGTCAGATACATTCCGAATGGGGCATTGTACTCAATCATTGGTCTGATGAGTGATGAGTATAGGAGACTATGACCTCCCTTGATCTAGATGTGAATCCTTCATGATAAGGTGGGCAGTGTAGAAGGTCTTCCTAACTACTTTAGCTACATGGGTGTCGAATGACAGGCTACTGTCAACCTGGGTCCCCAGGTCCCTGATAACTTCTTCTGTGCTCAGTGGATTGCCACCTATATGGTAGCTAGGGGTAACCTTGTTTTTCCCGAAGGGTATGACAATGCATTTTTTGGCATTTAACTTTAGGCCATGGCTCTGGCACCAGTTATCCGTTTCTGTGAGACCCTTCTGAAGGATATCTGTGTCAGATGTGTTTTCGACTATGGCGCCCAGTTTGCAGTCATCTGCAAACTTTGTCAGCCATAACCCTCCTGTGTTTGCTTGTACTGGAAAAGTAGATGCCAAACAAGAGTGGGCCCAGGACTGAGCCCTGTGGGACACCACTTGTGACAGGCTTTGAGTCTGACATGGCGCCAGCAACTCTGACCCTGTGGGTTCTGTCACTTAGCCAGTTTGCAACCCATCTTGTGATGTATGGGTTAACATTTAAGCTGATGAGTTTTTCAATGATACCCGAGTGGGGTATTGTATCGAAGGCCTTCGCCAGATCGAGGTAGGCTGTATGGACTGCCTTTCCCTCATCAATGGCTTTGGTGACTGTTTTGAAAAAGTCAACCAAGTTTAAAAGGCATGATCTGCCTTTGACAAAGCCAAACTGGGTTGGATCCAAAGTCTGCAAATTCCCTATGTCTTTATTTATGAGGTCCATTATGATCCTCTCCATGGCTTTGCAGATAAGGCTTGTCAAGCTAATGGGCGGTAATTTCCAGGGTCGGTGGAGGCACCGCCTTTGTGAAGTGGGACCACAGTTGCAGTGCGCCACTCCCTGGGTACGTATCCAGAGGTGAGACTATGATTAAACAGCTGTCCTAGCTGTGGGTTTAATTCCTCGTTGAGTTCGTGGAGCACACAGCCGGGGACACCATCAGGTCCCATGGATGCTGTTTTTTGCTTTGGAGAGAGCAGTTCTCACTTGGGCGTTAGAGATGTTTGGGGGGCTGCAATCGTTTGGTATAGATATCTCTCCTTTCAGGGGGGGGGGGGGAGAAGTTTGCACTGAACCTGTCAGCCAGTATGTTGGCAATGTCTGTAGGATCAGTAATCTTCACATCATTTTGAACTAGTTCTGAGCATATCTGGGAGTTTCCTCCCAGGTTTCTAACATAGCTAAAGAAGGCCTTATGATTGTCTTTTGAGTCTTTAGCTATTTTTCTCTCAAAATTTGCTTTGGATGATTTTATGAGAGCTCTTAGTTTTTTACTTATAGTGATCAAAGGTGTCTTACCTTTTAAGGATTTTGCTCTATCTTGTAGTAGCTTCCTCCTTTTGTTGTAGAGTTTGTTTATGGCTGGGGTCCACCAGACTGGACGCTTGCCTTTGGTACAAAGAGTCGTTGTTTTGCTTGGGATTGCCTTATCCATGCAGTCCTGCAGGTGCTGGTAGAAGGCATTTGTAAGTGATTCAGCGGCTTGAGTACTGTTTTCCGCCTCGGGGCCTTAAAGGAGACCACACTAGTCTTTAGAAGTGTGAAGTCGGCTTCGAGAAGTTCTTTACTGTGGTCTTTTTATTTCAGGTGGGGGTGGGATGAGGACCTCCAGTGAGATTAGTTTGTGATCTGATCTCACCAGTGAGGGGTATACTTCCGGTGTTGAACATTGCGCTCCCATGTTCGTGATGATGAGATCAAGTATGTTTTCTCCTCTTGTGCGGATGGTGACTAGTTGTTCCATGGCATTTGAGTTTATGAATTCCAGGAACTTTTGGGCTAGGGTGTTTGGGCTTGAGTAGTGTTCCCAGTCTATGTTAGGGTAATTGAAGTCACCTAGTATGATGGTGTTTGGTGATACATTTATCCCCTCCAGTGTTTTCAGGAAGGCCATGTGAGGTTCCTGAGTTTGTGAGGGTGGCCTGTAACATGCTACAATTTGCAGAGCAGTCTTGCCTATGGTTAATTGCACCTGGATGGTCTCCGATGCATCGTGCGTTGCCACCAGTCTTGAGGTGTGGGTGTCCTTGATGAATATGGATACCCCCCCTCCTTTCTTGGTATTGTCCGGATTTTGGGGCCGGAACGCATGATATGAGGTAAAACCTGATAATGCTGGGGTGTTCTCAGGAGCCTTGAATCAGGTTTCTGTCACAGCACAGACATCGATGTTCTCCATACTGAAAAGGGCCTCGAGTGCGTGCATTTTGAGATTTAGACTTCTGGCATTGAGCAGCATTACCCTTAATTTTTTTCCTTTTTTGTGTTCTAGGGTGGTAGGTTTAGAATTTGAGCCTTGCCTAAAAAAGGCACTATGGGGGTGGCAAGAGCCTTTGCCAATATACGGAATCCCAGGGGTGACAGGTGCAAGCCGTCCCTTGCGAAGCAGCGTGGCTTGTCCAGCATGTCATCCCAGGCAGACAGACATTGGATCCCCTTTGAATGACACCAGAGTTTAAGCCAATTGTTAAAGCTGATCATCTTATCTCTGTATTGTGGCATCATTCTTGGTGAAGGTAGGATACTGCTCAAGGTCAGGGTCATACCTGCCTGGGCTACATATTTAGATATTTTACCAATCCATGTAACCCCATAGAAATTGCAGGAGTCGTCATTACTGGGCACATTGCAGATGCTATGAAGAGTACTTTTGGGTGACATCAAAGATTGAAACAACACTAATTTCATGAACTTTAATCATACTATGACTTAGGAATGGGCTCCATTCCCGTCATAGTATTAGAAACTCAAAAGATTTGGAGAAATTAAAAAGCCAAACATCTCATACATCCACTTAAACATGTTTATAAAACAACACGCAGCCTTTCCAGGTTTAACCCTGAAATGTTCATTTCTACCCTATCATCTATTAACTGCAACTTCCTAAAACTCCTCCACTTAGATGATGTTGTAAATGAATTCAGTACAACTTTAGTGAATATTCTAAACAGCCTTGCACCTCACAGAAAGAAAACACTAAAAACAAATAATGCAATTTGGCTATCCAAAGACAGTAGAATGCTAAAGCAGGACAGAAGAAAGGCATAAAAAGAATGACAAAAATATAAAACATGATATCTTGAAAACCTCAGAATGCTTTGCAAGCGTACTAAAAACAAATAAATAAATACAAAAAAACTACACTATAATAACTATCATCAAAATAGTAAACACAACCCTAAAAATTCTGACAAACATTACAGAATTCTTGCATCCCGGACAAAAATTCAACCCCAACCCATCTCCCAGTAACTCACTACTCAAAACTGCAATGCAATTGAACTCTTATTTCATAGACATTACAGCATCTCTAATCAAGGATTCCCCAACATCTAATCCTAACCCTGTCCAACAACCAAATATGACCACATCCACTTTCACCTTCAAATCTGTATCCACATCCTATATAAAACTACTTTTAAACAAACTCAAACCATGCTCTAATTCAGCTGTTGACCTTCCAAGTGAGTACCTCAAAATAGCAGCCAATAGCATTGCCTATCCTGCTCAATCCTTATAAATAGGGCAATCCAGAAATCTCATGCTCTCTCTTTCTTGTAAAAGTCACAAATTATCCCTTTGCACAAATGAGGAAAATCAACACACATTACTAACTTTAGACCTATAGAAATCTTTCCCCCCCTCCAAAATACTTGAAAAACAATTGCTAATATATCTCTTGCAGGAAGAACTCCTATCCCCCACACAACATAGCTTCCATCCTTCCCATAGAACTAACACTGCACTTCTAACCTGTATATTATTCTCAAAAAAGTTTGGTGAAAGGACAGTGCATTAGAGTTGCAGGAATGACCTCCACTTTGAGTGAAGTTTATAATGAAATTGACAAACTCAACAAGATGTTTTTAGACAGAGGTTACCTCGAAGACTCATTAGTAGGATAAGTAAAGAGGTAGTTGATTAATGGGATAAGAAATATAAACCTCTATTGGGCAGAGGCTTAACCAAGGCAAAGGAACACAATGGTCAAATTTGGCAGGACTATGACTTAGTACATGATAGAGCCTTAGTGATAAAATATAACAGTTCTAAATATGTGAACAATATTGTTAATAAAAATTGGCATATAATAAGGGCCAATCTGACTGTATTTGATGTAGTGGGAAGCCATCTTCACTTTGTCTTTAAGACTGAGCAGAATTTGAAAAGTTTGTTTAAAAAATATAAGAATATTTGGACACGACAACTGAGCAATAATTAAACCAGAGGGACCATTACGTGGGGTTCCTGTAAACAGTGTCCATAAATTTCAGAGGGGGGAGTCTTTAACACTAGAAAATATTTTTAATACTAAATGGATTTTACAAAAAAGAAATTGTTTAACTGCGGGGGTAGTATATGTGGCTAAATATTCATTGTGGCCAACTACTATGTGGGTAAAACAGAATGACTACTAAGGAAAAATCTACAAATATCTTTATAATATTAATAATAATAATATCAATAATGCCTTTTTTAAGCATGAACAAGAGATTGGTGGACACAAGAACTTTAAGTTTGCCATCTTGGAAAAAGTTAATGTAAACCCACTTGAGAGGAATAAACTCGCTTCCTGAATCTGTCCAAAGCCCTAGACTCCCTGTTAGAGGGATGGACAGTGGAACTCTCTTGAGCAAGGTCCTTTTTGGTGGCTGCTGTAACCACCATGGCATCATTAGGGATACCCTTTAACCAATGGGACCTATCTGGGGGACACTAAGGACCTTGTCAGGATGACAAGGTCTTGGCTCTACCGTATCAGATTCCTTCCACTCCCTGCAGGAAATAAGATCTATCAAGGGATCCATGGGGGGGGGGCACCCAGGAAGTAGAAAGTCCTGTTCCAAAGACCTCGAGGAACACGACTTCTTCTGGATTAGAGTTTTGGTTGGATCACCCACCTTTCTGCCTGAGGATTTCCATGATGTCAGATGGGGATCTGGGGGACCTTTCTCCTTCCTCAAAATCAGTGTCATCGGTGAGGGACTGTGGAGGTGAGTCCAAGTGCCTCCTCTTGCACTTCTGCTTTCCGTGGATCTCCTCAGTGGGAAGATCTGGGGAGCCATTGGAACACTGTTGGGATTCCAGCTATGGAGCAAGGCTTCAGGCCTGAAGAAGAGCCAGTCCCTGAGAGGACAGGAGGGATGCCTGATGCACAGATACAGAGGGAGCCGACAAGGTATCTGAAGCTGGGAGTGTTAGGGCCCTCACTGGAGTGGAGAGAACTCTCTGCACCACCTCAAACACCGAAGGAGAGCGAACACCCAAGGACAACTCTGCCAGAGCCTAAGCCACTGATGTCAAAAATTCCTGGGGGGGGTGGGGGGGTGGCCAAGATGGGCTCTGAGTAGAAGCAGATTTCAACAGCTCCACTAAAGAAATATTATTCTGACAGGAATTCTGCCTTCAAACTAAAAACTGAAAATACCTTTATATATGATTTGAAAGAACTTAACTTCATCTACAATAATATCGAGTTAAAAACAAAAAAGGTAGATTTTCTTGTCAAATTATTCCTGGATAATTTCTCCTCATCTGAAAGAATTCATCATGAGCCCAGCAGCCAAGATTGCAGCCTCAAAAGAGAGACTCAGACTTTGATAACAAATATACAGGATCTTCCCACAAAAATTGATAAGCTGGATATGAAAATAGATAATTTCAAGGAAAAAACTGCCAAACAAATGGATTTACTTCACCAAGACTTCTTACAGCAAAAATCACAGATAACAGGTATTGAAGAAGCTCTGACCGATATGGATGGCAGAATTATTGAAAATGAAAACTGTGGAATTCTTACTCAAACAAAATACTTTTCTACAAAATAAGTTAGATGATCTAGAACACAGATCCAGACGCAACAACCTAAGAATATTTGGACTACCAGAAGGCACAGAAGAGAACAACATGACTAACCTTCTCAATACTTGGTTACCTAAGACTCTTGCTCTTACTGAAGCTATGACCTTTGGTATTGACAGGGCACATTGTTCCCTCACCACAGTGAATACTGCTAACAAAAAGCAACCTAGATTTACTATTGTCAAATTCCTCTCATCCTCAGACAAGGAATTAGTGTTAAAAACTGCCTGGTCCAAGTCACCAATTAAATTAAATGAAGCTATGATACGTTCTGACAATGATTATTCATCAGCAGTTATACAAAAAGAAAAATATTCTTACCTTTGAAAAATTGAAGAAAGCACAGGTGAAAACACACCTTTTATTGCCCGCAAAGCTGAAGATATTTTCATCGGAAGGTCCCAAAATGTTTGAAGACTTAGAATCAGCTCTGAACTATGTAAAAGTCAATAAGATCTTGGAAAAAAATAGAAGAGATGGAATGGGCTAATCCCATGCTTAAGAGAATGGCTTCTAATCCCACTTGGAAGACTCCGGAGAAACAAAAAGACTAAGAAACAAGTGACTTAAATATCTATGTTTGCAGTTTGTTATGTTTCTGGAAACACTGTCACTGTGTTAATTATATGTTGATTTTTTCACTTACAAGGTAAGCTTGCTTTTTCCTTTTTTCATGCCATTCACACATGACCATAAGTATACACATAATTTCATTTTTACTTATACTGAAGTAAAAGTGTATACTAATGGTAAATATATAGTTATGGGTATTGTTGCAAAGATATCTTAAGAGTGAATGGTAAACAAATGGAGCCATTGTGACAGTAAAATAAGTACTTCCCATATATAAACATTCTAGATTTCCATTACAATCTCTATTTTTTTAACTATTTACAGTCAGATCAGTTAAACCTACACAGTTAGTAGTAAATAAGAGCTCACCACACATTCAATTATCATTCTCTGTAATTCATACTGAACACTTTTTTTTATAGTTTATACCCTAAAAATTAATATAAAACTTGTATATATGTTAAATTCATATGGGGATAATATGATTTGACAATCTCTTAACATTTTTATATGATTCATAAGTGAACTCCTTTACAGTTTTAAATACACTTTTTTCTGTCATGTGAATATAAAATGGATTAATAAGGCTAAGTGACTTATTTAAAATACTTTCTGCTACATTTGGAGTTCTGTGGTGCTGTTTATTTGTAAAGGACAGTTCAAACTAGCTGTGCATGTGTGAGCAGGCTATGGGAAGCATGCAGATGTTACTCATATGATCTTTCCCTATACATTTTAAATACAGTTACATACTTATTTTTGTTTTGTTTTTTTTTCACTCAAAATGATGAAAAACATCTACTGTGAAGCGTGAGCTTGATGTCCACGAGCTTATTTCTTCATGAACTACCTTATTTTCACTAAAAATCTTCTCTGCATTCTCAAATGAACTCCACGACATTGTGACGCATTTTGATGATGTCAGAGCTAGTCGACCTGCTCAACCAGGTAGCCAGTACATGTAATTTCATTGAAAAAGCATCAGAAATGCTGGGAAAGGTTGTATTTACTTTAAAAATTTATTTGCAACTTGCTGACTACACCATTTGGACTCAGTTGGAGTCTCAAGGAAGAAATCTTCAATTATCTTATTTTTATTTATGTTTATGGTAAACTGAAGGGAAGGAAAAAAGGGAAAAGTAAGTGTGCATTTTTTTTAAATTAATGTATCCCATGTTATTTATATTGTTGTGCCTTACTTAACAGGATAAACTAATCGTATTACAAATTACAATTGATTTTCCATTCAGAGGCTGATAGCTAGATAGAAAATAATATGGGTTAAAATAAGCTCACTTAATGCATGATGGCATTTTCTATCACAAGTGCTTAAGGTGTCACCTGACCTTTCACTCTAATGATACTCATATTGATTTGTTTTAATATTACACCAACATATAGCATATGTGTTAAATGGCTAGTAGTAACTTCAGTTGACAGGCTTCTATATCAGAATGCTGCTTTCATAGATTTCAGACCAGTTTTAAGGTACATATAATCACATATGAAGTTATTATTTAATCTGTTTAATTTTTATATACAAAGAAGATATGTTCTGTTGCTGTTGTTGAAAGGTTAGTTCTGAATGACGAAATGGTTTAAGCAACACTTGATGAGTTACACTGATTACAACTATGCCTTACCTGTGTTAATGAATATGCAATCATATACAGAGTTAATATTTTGTATGTTTAACATTTATATATAGTGAAGATTATGCTTAGTTGCTACAGTTAGAGGTTTATTCCGAACGACATTTTGTTATAAGTAATATCAGATGAGTTATACTGATTACAGATCTGTTCGACTTGTTTTAATAAATATGTAAATATATATAGAGTTATTATTTTACATATCTCACATTTATATACAGCGGAGACTGTTTTTTGCTGCTGCTGGGTAGGGATTTGATCTGAGTGACAGATGTCACTGGGACAAGAAGTTTATAACTCCAAGCAGGTAGCTACCCCATTTTTTTTATCACATTTACACTACATTCAATTTTCTTAATAAGTTCTTCCTGACATCCATCTTAATTCAAATGCATATAATTATAAGTTGCAAGAATTGTATAACACATACAGTATATCATATGGTAACAGACAAAGACTATGACTTACATAACAAATATTTTGGAGAGGATTATATAAAACATAATCAAGATAACACACAAATCACAAGAATTTCTTACTCGTTTATAGAGATATTATGACTTCGCTAAAAGGTTCATCAATCAACATAAATGGTCTGAATAACCCTATCAAAAGAGGAAGTTTACTTAAATACTTAAATATACACAAACCAAACATAATATTTCTACAAGAAACACATCTTTTAAAAGAAAATATAAACTTTTTAAATATTAATAAATATATAGTCCTTGCCAGTTCTGAACATTCTAAAAAGAAAAGAGGAGTAGCAATTCTCTGGAATAAAACTCTCCCTTTACCTAGAATTATTAAATCTTATCAAGATGATAAAGGGATGTTGTGCTTGGTGACAATTACAATAAATACAAAACATTTCACTTTAGTAAACAATTATTGGTTACCAGGTATTGGAACCAGCACTATTAAACAACAACTGAACCAAATTGTATTTCAATCTGAGGGTAATATTATTATGGCAGGGGATTTTAACTGTGTTTTAAATGAAAAGGACTCTACCACTTCAGGAAAAAGGAAAATATCCTCACAAGCTAAACAACTAATACAATTCATGGATACATATCAACTAAAAGATATTCATGACTACACAGACCTGAGCTCACCTCAATTTACATTATATTCTAATAAATTCAAATCATACTCTAGAATAGATAGGGTAATCATATCCACACAAATAATAAATGATTTGAAAAACACCAAGATTGTGTCTTGTCCTATTTCAGATCATAATACAATTACATTTGAGCTTTATTTAAATGACACCCCAATAACTCAAATAAGAAGAATACCTGCATATATAACTTATTTAAAAGAATTTCAAACATTTTTGAAGAAGAAACACAGAATGTTATAAAATTCAATCAAACATCCAACTTTCATGACATTTAAGTATGGGATGCATTAAAAGCTTACTTATATGGACAAATAAATAAATGGTATTATAACAAAAGGAAGTCATGGGACGAAGACTTAAAAAAAATACAAGACAAATTAGATAGATTACATCTTAAAATTAATGACAAGTCCGCATCTAAGAATATTAAAGATGAAATAAATAAAACTAAGGAAGAATATAGTGCATGATTACATCTTAAAATTAATGACAAGTCCGCATCTAAGAATATTAAAGATGAAATAAATAAAACTAAGGAAGAATATAGTGCAATCTTACATCATAAGACTGATTTCCTTAGAGAAATTTAAATTCCTAGCCTATTCAATAAACTCGAAACATTTAACTAATCTTGATTAATCAACAAACATAATCATATTAAAGAAATATATTTGTCTAGAAAAAAAGAAAAAGGTTTATAATATACATGACATAATTGATGAATTTAGACATCATTTTCACACGATAAATCAAACATCTCAGATCATTCAACCATTAGATAAGATAAAATAATACATTAAAAAAAACTGTATGTCACACTCAACAAACAATCAGAAATCATAGATAAGCAGATATCTTTACCGGACATACAAACTCAAATTAACAAACTTAAACAGAACAAAGCACCAGGCAATGACGGCATCATACCTGAAGTGTATCAAATCATGCCTAAAACAGCTATTTCTTTACTACATAATGTATTCCATAAAGCCCAGAATGACATTATTTTGCCCCCATCCTGGAAATATACTTTTATTTCGCCCATTCTTAAATCTAGTAAGGATCCTAAATTATATAAGTCATATAGGCCCATAACTCTTTTAAATATTGATTACAAAATGTTTATGAACATCTATGCTGATAGACTAAAAAAAAATATTACCTCAGTTAATTAATGATGACCAAACAGGTTTTGTTACTAATAGAAGTACATATGATAACATCAAACGGTCAGTTAATTGATTATTCACACAGAAAGAAAAAAAACTTGTCTCTGGTTAGTCTTTACATTAACTCAGCATTCAATTCAATACATTGGGATTATCTATTCACATTATTACAATGTTTAAACTTTTCAGATAATTTTATTAATTTACTATTACATCTTTATAAAGGCACTCTGGCTTATATCAAAACTGGATCATACACATCGACTCAAATACCCACCACTAATGGAACAAAACAAGGCTGTCCCTTATCTCCCTTATTGTTTACACTCATATTGGAACCATGGGCTAACGATACATGAGGACATAAAAACACAGAAGGTTTGGACATTAGTGAAGAAATAACTTCTAAAATTCAGTTATTTGCTGATGATGTGCTCATCACTACTAAAGGAGATAATTCTTCCATAACGGCCTTATCTGAAGCTGTTAACACATTTCAATTTATATCTGGACTGACATTCAGTGATAATAAAACTAAGATCCTACTTATTTAAACAATAATAATAGAAACATTAACAAAGACACTAACAAATACATCACAGAACAAATTACATATTTAGGCATAATTCTTGCTAAAGATATTAATCACAAAACTAAGTCATAATACATGTTATGTAAATATTCAAATTTTATTAACAAAATGGAATACAATTATATTTACAACTGAGGAAAGGCTAACTATCATTAAAATGATAATCCTTCCTAAAATTCTCTATATTATACAATCTATTTTAATACTTCCCAGTAAAGTTTTCATTAATAAGATCAATTCTCTGTTATTAAAGTTTTTTTGGTTTCCCAGGAAACCTAGAATAGCACTCAAACATCACCTTCATAGTTGGAACAAAGGGAGCATAGCCTTTCCTGATTTGAACCTTTATTCTACTGCAGCTATTATTAGGTCCATAGCACAACTTTTAGATACACCATTATCAGGCCAAATGGAAAATATTCTGGGAATCCTCAGCTATGCTATTAATATTACAGCCGTACAAATTAGAATTAATAAATAACCCAATATTATGGATACTTAAAAGATTACTTCATGTTACACAACATACCCAAACATTCATTTAGCTACTTAAACAACATACTACTACATTTTAGAAACTTTATATTTAAACACACTAAGTACAAGGAACTTTTTTTTACAATTTTCCTGATCGCCTTTACTCAAGAATCCTTACAATCCTCAGATACAGATAAAATTACCTTGCTTAAACAAAAAGGTCTTTTGTATTGGTTTCAACTTATTACAGATGATAGGGTGAAGGATGTAGATCAGATAATAAGTGAATATCAGTTAGACAACTCCCTATGGCTTAACATACAATCCCTCAGACTATTCTTACAAAATAAGATGAACCCGATTCACTTCTGCTAATAAACAGGTCACTAGTATACTGCTAGATTTCTTTAATTCAGTTATTCAACATAAACAAACTTATTCATAGAACATGGCATTTATATACAGACTTATCAGAGAAGAAACATATTGTTGTCCTGCTAATTTCTGGAACCATTTTTATACAGTTAATAACACACTTCCAAAGGATCTAGATAAAACAAATATATTAGAATCTGCAGGGAAAACAACACTTTCACTTAAATGGAAAATATATTCCTGGAGATTTTTATACAGATCCTTCTACACTCAACTAATGAACAAAATTAATGGTAAACTAAATATTTGCAACAGATGTAAGTCTAACACAAACACTGACTGGAACCATATGTTTTATGACTGCCCTGCTTTAAGTGTATTTTGGGAAAACATTAAAGAACTCCTACAAGCAATATTCACAAATAATTTTATTTTGACCAAATCATTAGTACTCCAATACACCCAATACCTGGTTGTGTACAAAAAGTTAAACATTCCTTACTTTGGGCAATAATGGCAGTAGCCAGGAAAACTATAACAAGAAACTGGATATCTGAATTCCCTCCTTCCTATAATGATTTTAAGAAAATTCTAATGGAAGTTTGTCAATTGCAGATTGCAACTATGACATCTAGAAAAACTTATAACTATCATATACGGGTTAATCTACAAAATTTGTTGAAAAGAGATTGACAATATCATATAAATCAAATTTTAACCTCTCTACGTGTTATATATATGGAATAATCAAATACTAGGCAACTTAATGATATTCAATGGATGTCTTTGTATATAGTTTTAGTAATTTCACTTTGTTAAACATTGTTATATGAATACTTATGTGAACACTTTTTGAATTGTAAATATCTTTATGTTAAAAGAACATGTAATTGTTTATATTTATTTCTTTAAAATCAATAAAATTGTTTAAAAAAAAAAAAAAATCCTGGGCTCCATTAGCCCCTGGTGCCAAGGAGGCCGACGGACCCGAACTGTCAAATGCCGAGGAGCTGAGAGGTAGGGACAGATCCGAAAGCCTCGAACCAGACACCCACCCCTTGGACTTGGAGCCGAAGTTGCAGATCTGAGTGTCTATCCCGCTGAACTAATTGGAGCCAAAGCACTCAGAGCTACCGTCGGCATTCGAGGTTAGAATACCCATCTGCGCCAAGGTCTCGACACTCGGGAGTTTTGGACCAGAGGGTTCCAAAGCCGAGAGTCGGATCAGAAGAGGAGCCAAAGGTAAAGGGGTGGATGCTCATGGCTCCAGAGGGAGAGGGAGACGGAGCAGGCAGAACCCCCATCTGTATCTGTGCATGCAGAAAACACATCAAAATCCTGTCCATTTCTGCAGAGGAGCGAGAGGACCTGCAGATGAAGCAATGGACCCAGGTCTGGAGGAGGTGGGGATGGGGACGTGTGGGCGGGAGCAGGTTCAGGCGAGAACCTTGGAGTGGTTGGGTGGATAGAGGAGCACTTTCTTTTGGGGGAGGGAGAATGAGAAGCCCTGGAATCTGTAGGCCTCTTATGAGGCCTCTCTTCCTTGGGGGCTTTGTCTGAGTCTTTAGATTTAACTGAGTGCTCCCGGTCAGATTTGTTGGGAGTTTGGGTTCCTGAAGGTGAGGCCTGTGTAGAATAAGACAGGTGCAGGCCCTTCAGAATAGGTTTGTTCCTCCCGTCTATCAGCACGCGCTGGTTGAAGCCTGCACAGATAGAACAGGAGGACTCTAGGTGCCTAGCACCCAAGCAATAAACATACAGGGTGTGGGCATCAGAGGGTGGTATTTTGTCCCGATACCCTATGCATTTTTTAAACCCAGCCTTAGGGGCTTCAGGCATAGTAAAAGGAGGAAAGAAGACAGAAAGTAAAGCCTGTAAAACAAAATATCCACAAAATTGTCTGGAACCACCAAACTGTTTATTAATACAAGATGAAATTAAGCGCTTTCACCCACTCGTACATTGGGCTTCATCAGAGTTAAACAACATTTTAAAATTCCACCACATTTATAGTCACTGAAACAATTAAATAATTGAATGATTAAATAAATAACCAATTAAACAGTTAAGGCAATGGCCATATAATAAAACCACTCAAAAAAAAAAAAAAACGCTCAAAAATATATATAACTTAACAATAACATGCATAAGGATTGCTTGTTGCTAAAAACTACACACATTACATGTATTTATAACTTTCATAAAAATTCATAAAACCAGTATCCATATAAAATGTGACTTGTACATTAACATGCTAGAAATAGATATATTTTCATTGATACCTGGAGGTTTTGTGGCATCTAATCTTAATTGCAATAAACATTCCCTTACTTCCAACAGCAATTTAAAATCACCTCCAATATCATTTTGGTACCCTGTCAATCACAAAAAATAAAAAATTTTTAAAATGCTCGCTGTATGTAAATAATGCACTTGCTTTTTTCTTACTTTTAATGTCCCTGCTGTGCTCCAAAATACACTGTCTCAACTTACATATGGTTTTCCCCACATAAAACGTGGGAAACTTAGGCAGGTGGCCACATAAACAACCATATCAGTATTATAATTACAGTACCCAGGACATTTAACCGACCTTTTGTGGTTGTTAATGTAAATATATGGCCAATCATTAATAAATTTACACACACTACACATACCACATTTGTTCATTCTCCAGGGATCTACACGCTCCAGGGATCTAAACCTTGTCATCACAATGAACAAAACATGCTGGAGGGATAGGTTCCTGACCCAGAGCCGCCCCATACTCTGGAATAGACTGTCCATACATGTCAAGCAAAGAGCCTTCTTGGCCCTCTTCAAAAGGAGCCTTAACGATTGGATGGGAGATAGGATATTCACCCCAGGGATCACGTCAGTCGCCCTGCTAGACAGGGGTCTAGGGAAGTAAATATTGTGGGAAGAAATATCCACGGAATTGTTATGGCTAAGCTTGTACAGGTCCTAGGGCCAATAGCCTAGTACCAACCTATGATATATTTTAATTAAGTGGTTCTGATCCTCTTTCAAGTAGATCTTTCAAATTAGTACCCCTACTGTATATAAAGGTGGGTGCAGGGCACAAAAGTTCTCTCAAATCACCAGTAAACATACTCTCCCAAGTGGTTTGGATAATACCCTTAATTTCTGGTGCTGTTTGGTTATATTCCAACACCATGGCATCACCCTTTCTAAATTTGCTTTGCCCATCAAGTTTATTGTTGTCCGTATGAATGACATTCACCATACCAACCTTAAGAATGGGCTGAAAAATAGTGTTCCTTTTCTTAGTTATCTCATTCCGTATTTTTAACAGTAAATCCAGTGGGTAACCCCTATTTCTAAACATGTCTATAAGCTTAAACATCTCAGTCTTGAATGTTTTTTCTTCACTAACTGATCTCGATAACCGGACCATTTGTCCTTTCACTACGTTTTTCTTTTGAATGTAGGGATGACAACTACTAAAATGAAAAAAGGAGTTACTGTATTTTTTTTTTACAATACATGTTAGAACATATCACACCATCCTCTTTATATAAAAGGATGTCTAGAAATTCAATCCTGTCCACGTTGCTTTGACTTGTGAACCTTAAAAAAATTTCTGGTACTTCTTAAATATTCTAAAAATTCATGTAGTATATCCTTCGTCCCCTTCCAAAAAATTAAGATATTGTCAAGATAACGTAAATATAGAATAATTTTTGACATGAACCTAGAAGTAAACACAATTCAGTTCCCATTCGGCTAGTACCAAGTTTGCATAGATGGGTGCACTCCTAGCACCCATCGCAACCCCCTTAATCTGCTTTAAGTATTCCACATCAAACATAATAAAATTATTCAACAACACCATCTCCATTAAATCAACCAACAAGCCTCTTCTTAACACTGCGTAATTCACCAAATTTTTGCAAACTGCTACCAAAATATTTCAATCCAATTTGATGAGGTATCACAGAAAATAAGTTAATAAGATCCACAGTGACAAACAGAAAATCTTCATTGCACTTCACATCTCTAATAATGTCCAAACAATGCCACAAATCCTTTAGAATGTGTGGAATTCTATCTAAAATGTATTTACAAGTAATGTCTATATAGGAGGCCAAGGCCTCAGTTTTTGAGCCCTTTATGGGTACTATTGGCCTGAACGGAGGTGCATTCATATTTTTATGTATTTTGGGGATTCCAAAAATACAAGGAATGACTGGTGTTTCCACAGTCAAATACTTATACTCAGATTCAGTAATAAACCCCTCACACAAAAATTTGTATAATTGTTTTACTGGTTTACTACCCTCGGGTATATTTTTTGTTGGAGAAAGTAAGGCCTCTTTGCAAAGAATTTTTTTTTTTT
This sequence comes from Protopterus annectens, assembly GCF_019279795.1. Taxonomy (NCBI): domain Eukaryota; kingdom Metazoa; phylum Chordata; order Ceratodontiformes; family Protopteridae; genus Protopterus; species Protopterus annectens. Next base: position 399,828,628 of record NC_056730.1, on the reverse strand, counting down.
TTTGCTTTTTTTTTTGCTGGAGTGAAGAATGTGCTGAAAAACAGTAAGAAGGGAAGAAATGTGGAGAAATATCAAATCAGTTACTCACAGTAACCTAAATAAGCAATCCCAGGAGGAGCTAGTCTGGAAGCTGCTATTCGCGATGGCGGCAAATGAGATCTGAGGTAGTGATGCTGGTGTGGGGAATTGTGGGTGGAGGATGAGCTCAGCTCTTAGATCCAAGTTACGTAATACGGCCGAATAGGATCCAAGCTCGGATCCGAACCCATGGGTTGAAGATCAGATGAAAGCAACATCATCAGACTGGTGGTTTTGAGAGATACAGTACTAGTTTCATTGGATAATCAAAGGCATTTGACATGGATTTGTATAGTATTCTGTTCAACACAGCTGAGGTACTTAATAAGTGGTGAGCCAAAAATATGCATCATTTCTAAGCTCAGAGTCTTCTCTGGAGCTAGTGGTTATCTTCTGAAGTATCTACAAAATAAGTGAAGAGCAGATGTCTGTTTTTTCACAAATTATACAGATCTGCAACTGATATTATCTAATTTTTTTGTTGAAAATGGCTTGAGTGTGCTGGCTAACGAGCTTTTCCTCCAAGAAATGTGCATCCAGCAGTTTTGTTCCTAAGTTTCCATTTTCAGGATTTCAGCCATGTTATGTTGCATAATCGCCACAAGAGCCTATAGTCTTAGTCAAATAATCCACACAGTCAAAGTTACAATGGACTATGTGAAAGCCCACTGTAGACACAGACTTTAAGCAGTCCTCCCTGAGCCCAGATTCAGAGAGACCCTCAAGTGTATAAAGAGCCTTCACAATCATGTGGGACTGGCACTGGGACAAAGCAGATGAACAGCTGAAGGAACTATGCTTCAGTGTGGCAAAGGAGAAATGCTCTTGCCATACCTGGCCAGAAGTTAGAAAGTACAGTTGTGTACACCTACCATAAATGTAGATGTTCGAGTGTCTTCACTGTTGCAGTCATGACTGTAGGGTTCTCCCCTGCCGGCAGGCAGCCCTCGGTCAGCCAGAATCCCAAAGTCTGGGTCCGGCGTCGGTTGTTCAACCATGCTCCCTGACGTCAGAGCGCCAGGAGTATAAAGCTGACAGCTGATGCCATGTTCTCCAGTTTTTCTTGCCCCAGATGTCAGGAGTCCCAAAATGAAAAAGGTCCCATAACCTTTGCAAATACACCTCAGAAGAATGGTGAAAAAAGGATAAACACAAAAGTAAAAATAAGAGGGGACAGGAGGGAGGGAAACCCAGACTGCAACAGTGAAGACACTCGAACATCTACATTTATGGTAGGTGTACACAACTGTACTATGTTCATCGTGTTTCACTGTTGCAGTCATGACTGTAGGGTAGAATCCCAAAGCTGAAAGAAAAGGAGGTGGTCATAAAAAGGAAGGGGCTGCTAAAAGGCCCTGCAAGACTGCAGAGGCAAAGCCTGCCCTAGACTTAGAGTAGAGAGGTAGATTGTAGTGCTTAGAAAAAGTATGCACTGAACTCCAAGTAGCCGCTTCCAAAATGTCCTTGGTAGGAACTCCCCTGAGGAAGGCCGCAGAAGTGGCAGCAGCTCTGGTGGAATGAGTCCGTATACTCCCTGGGATTTGCTTTCCATGGTGAGAATAACAAAATCTGATTCCATGAGCAATCCATTTAGAAATGGTCTGTTTTGAAATGGCTTTACCTTGGGAACTTGAAGCATAAGAAACAAACAATTGTTCTGATTTTCTGATGTCCTTGGTTCTGTTCAGGTAAAAACGTAGTTGTCTGTGTACATCCAAGGAATGTAAGATCCTTTCCCCTTTATTTTGAGGAGTGGGGAAAAAGGTTGGCAAGTGGATAGTTTGATTTAAAGCCACTTTGGAAACCACCTTAGGCATGAAGGTAGGATTTGTCTTCAGAGATACCCTGTCTTGATGAAAAATAATATAAGGTTCCACAGCCATCAGAGCTTGTAACTCTGAAACTCTCCTGGCAGAGGTTAGGGCTAACAGGATAGCTGTCTTCCAAGATAAAAACTTGATGTCAGAAGAGGCAGCAGGCTCAAAAGGAGGCAAGGTTAGTTTTTCCAAAACATAGTTGAGATCCCAAGCAGGAATGGGAGGAGATCTAGGAGGTCTTAAGTTCTTAGCTCCTCTGAGAAACTGTCTCATGAGCTGGTGGGAAAAGATAGGAGGGTCCGTATTATAATGAGCAGAAATAGCAGAGGCATGTATCTTAATGGAAGAAAAAGAGAGACCCTTATGTAAGAGATCTGTCAAGTAAAGTAAAATTAAAGTAATGTTAGGAAGAAGAGGATCAGAATCCTGAGCCTGCATCCAGGAACAAAATCTTTTCCATTTTCCTGCATAAGATTTTCTAGTGCTAGGACGTCTGGCTTCTAAAATGACATCCATAACCTGCTTGGGCAGTAAAGAAGAAATCAAAGGCCCTGGATTAACCAGGCCACCAGGCTGAGGGTTCTGACATGAGAGTGTAGAACCTGACCCTGATGCTGGGACAGAAGGTTTGGAGATGGAGGTAAAACCCAAGGGGGCTCCAGACATAGGTTTTTTAGAGTTGGATACCAAAACTGCCGAAGCCAATTTGGAGCCAGCAAGATTATCATCTTGGGCTTCTCCTGTTTTATCTTCAATAAAACCCGTGGAAGAAGAGGAAGTGGCGGAAAGGCATATCCTGAGAAGTTCCTCCAACTGAATGACAGGGCATCCACTTTCCAAGCTTCTCTGTGGAAAGTCCCGGTGCAAAAATTCTGTAGTTGATGATTGAGATGGGATGCAAAGAGGTCTATGTGAGGACATCCCCAGACTGCTGTTATCATCCTGAATATTTTGGTGTCCAGCATCCACTGGTGTGGATCCGAAAGGTTTCTGCTCAGACTGTCTGCCAGGAGGTTTTGTTTCCCTGGTAGAAACTGAGCTTGAAGATCCAGATTGTAAGCTAGAGCTGTGTTCCATAGATCCATGGCTAGTCTGCATAGGGGGTAGGAATGAGATCCCCCTTGCTTGTTTATGTACCACATAACTGTGGTGTTGTCTGTCCGTATTAGTTGCTGTCCTGGTTGTAAAAGATTCCTGAAGGCCAATAAAGCTTTCTGAACGGCTAACATTTCCTTTAAGTTGATATGCAGGTGCTTCTGATCCTTTGTCCAAAGGTCCTGCAGACAATTGCCCTGAAAATGGGCTCCCCAAGCATAATCCGAGGTGTCCGTGGTTAGAATCTGAGTGGCAGGAGGCAGACAAAAGGGTTTCCCTTTGTTTAGAGCATAAGCCCTGGACCACCAAAGAAATTCCTTTTGAAGGCAAGGAAGGACGGAGATCAGTATGTCTAAACTGTGGCAATGCTGAGACCATACACTTTTTAGGTACCACTGTATTTTCCTCATGTGTAGTCTTGCATATGGTACGAGAACGATGCAGGAGGCCATGTAACCCAAAGCCTGCAGGAATTTCCTTGCAGATAGTTGAGATAGAGTTGCCAAGGTTTTGAAAGTTGAAGCCAGCTGTAATTGTTTTTCGGATGTCAGAAATGCCATCTGGGTTGTAGTGTTTAGAAGTGCACCCAGAAAAGTTATCTGTTGTGATGGTGTCAGATTTGACTTTTTTATGTTTACAGAGAATCCCAGGAACTTGAGGAGGTTCTGTACAAATTCTAGATGCTGGAGTAAGACATCCTTGCTGTCTGTCTGAATTAGACAATCGTCCAGATAAGGGTAAATTTGAATTCCCTTGAGTCTGCAGTAAGCTACTACTGGAGCCAGGCATTTGGTGAAGACCCTGGGCGCAGTAGACAATCCAAAGGGCAGCGCAGAGAATTGAAAGTGCCTCGATCCGGCCTTGAACCTGAGGTATTTTCTGCGAATGTGTAAATATGCCTCCTTTAAATCCAAAGTTACCACCCATGCATCTTTGGACAGCATTGGAAGTAGCTGCTGTAGAGTAAGCATCTTGAATTTTGGAATCTCTAGAAAGGTGTTCAAGACTGACAGATCCAGAATGGGTCTCCATGAGTTTTGCTTCCTTGGGACTAGAAAGAGCCTTGAGTAAAAACCTTTTCCCATCTCTGAAAGAGGAACCAGTTCTTTGGCATTCATAGCCAAAAGAGCTTCCACCTGGTTTAAGGCCTCCGTCCATTGATGTTTTGGAAGGTCTGGCCATCCGCTTGGCCTTGGCAAGGTATGAAAATGGAATTTGTAACCTCTTAAAATCACATCCAAAACCCATTTGTCTTGGGTTATTTGAGTCCAATTTTGATAAAAAAGAGAGAGTTTTCCTCCGAGAGGGGCTTCCAGGCAAGAAGTTCCTGTAGCCCAACAGAGGGAGTCATTGAGTTTGTTTCCTTTGAGATTGTGACCTGTCCTCTCCTCCCCTAGGGGTGGAAGCAGTCCACTGTCTTGGTCTATAAGCAGCTTGTGTTTAAGGCCTCCCTCTGGAGCGTCTATATCTACCCCTCTGAGGCCTGTCTGAAGTGGAAAAGGACCAATTTTTTGAAGGCCAATTCCTGCTAAATCTAGGTGGCTGTACTTGTAAGAAATCTTTAACTGTTTGCATGGATTTCACCTTATCCTCCATCTTTTTAATCACCTCTTCAGCTTTTGATCCAAACAAAACATTATGCTGAACAGGAGCATCCAATAATTTAGCCTTTACTTGTTCAGGTAAATGTTGTTCCTTTAGCCATGCATGTCTTCTAATGACTGTGCCAGAGGCCGCAGCCCTACAAGAAGCCTCCAAGGCATCAAATCCACAGTGTAAACCATGCTTCCCAACCTGTTCAGTGGCATGCAATAAGTCATGTAATTCCTTATCATCTGCACAGGCAGAAATGGAAGTAAACTTTTGTTTTAAGACAGACAAGAGAAATTGCTGGTATTTAAGCATATGAAACTGACAGTTTAAAGCCCTAATGGACAAAGTAGCAGAAGTGTACACCTTTTTGCCCCATCTTTCTAAGGATCGAGAATCCTTTTCAGTAAGAATGGGATTTTTGGCAGAAGCGGCCTTAACTCCCTTAAGACCCTGAGAAATGGTTTCAGGGTCAGCAGCAGGGTTCTTGTATAAAAACTGATAGGAATCAGGGACCCTGTAATATCTATCAGGCTTAACAGGAGCAGGAGGAAAAGAGTCAGGGGTTAAGTTAGCCTCCGAAAAGGCATCATCCACAATATCCAAAACAGGAGGAATAGCCAGGGGTCTGTGTTGGGGAGGAAGAAGAAAATCCCTCAGTCTTTTCTTGGATTCCGAATACTCCTGCCTTCTCAGTGGAAATGTTCCCTCATTTCATGCAAAGTTTCCCCAAATGAGAAATCCTCAGGGGGAGAAGCTGAAGGAATGGATTCTTCAGCATCAGAATCCTCATAAGGAGGGAAAGAATAATCCTGATCAGAAGAAGAAACTGAGGAAACAGAAGCCTGATCAGAGGAATCATAATAAACATCCTGCCTTGGCCTTTTGTCTGGAGGGGGATGTGAACCCCTAATCATAGTAAGTAAATCCTCCGCCATCTTGAGTAACTGTTTCTGTGACTTGGGAGCCGGTTCAGAAGAGGCCTGTGTTGAAGTCTTTGATTTAGAAGGAGTCTTTGCCTTTGTCTTTGGCTTTGCCTTTACTAGTAGCTGAGTAGGCCTGAAAACCCCTTCGGAAGCCGGTACCTGCACAGCGGCTCCGGACCCATCCGAAGGAGCATTGTCCGAAGGTCCTGCAACAGAAATATTTAAAGGCCTGGTTGGCTCCTCATGAGAGTCCGTTTCGACCGTCGGTTCTGAAATGGCCGACGACAGGGGCTGCAAAAGCGCCTCACTGACGACGGCCAAACCTGAAGCTGGCTCCGCTTGTGCGCTATCATCAGATTTGGACCTCGGAGGCCTGTCTTTATCCTTGCGACGTTTGTGAACTCCGGTAGCTGGGACCGTATCCGACGACATTTTGTAGTTAAAGCGCCTACCGAAGTAATGAAAAGCAAAATCGTACCTTCGCTTAATTGTACGTTGATTGAATCTAGCACAAAACCGACAACTAGCTACGTCATGGTCAGGGCCTAAGCAAAGAATACAGTAAGAATGAAAATCCTTATGAGGTATTTGCTTCCCACATGAAATACAATTATTAACTTTTTCTGACATTGGAGTGGAGCAAGAAAAAAGTTTCCCCAACGGGGTACTTAGCTTTGAGTGGAGAAGAAAGTCTTCGGTCCGAAGTATATAGAAAAAATTCGTCAGGAGTCAGCCGACCGGCACTTGCGAACTGCTATCACCGCACGGCAAGAAAGACTGGAGAAGATGGCGTCGGCTGTCAGCTTTATACTCCTGGCGCTCTGACGTCAGGGAGCATGGTTGAACAACCGACGCCGGACCCAGACTTTGGGATTCTGGCCGACCGAGGGCTGCCTGCCGGCAGGGGAGAACCCTACAGTTATGACTGCAACAGTGAAACACGATGAACATCTCCTTGTCATGAAGCAAGGTACCAAAATGTCGTTGTCTCTAGTACCTCTGCTGGACATGAGAAAGTGCATAAGAATCATCTCTTGGATGGTATGTCCACTCAGGTAAAGGTATGTATAAAGGGCATCTGCCTTCCTGGTTGCAGAAGGGGCAGTGTCAGGATGCCTTCAGGTTTTCTAAACATCATATTTAATAACTCCAAAGGGGAATAAACCAAGGCTCCTCATGCCTCTTCATTATAAACTCTTCTTAGAAATGCTTGGATTGAGGAAAGAAGGGCTCAAAGTCAGTTTAAGTTATTCCTCAAAAGCATAAAGTCTTCTCTAAAGAAGGAGTAATCAGAACAAGAAACTTAGGAAGAGATGGCCTGGACTAAATATCTTTTGACTGTTTTACAAATAATGGATTTTTGAAACATTGACTATTCACAGCACAGCAGCCAGAATGTGAAGGACCCCCCCAACTTTCTTTAAGAGTACAATAAATATTTTTCAAAGGCAAGCATATGTCTAAAACATGCTGTGCAAATGTATGTTACCTGAAGCTGGGCTGTACTAAGGAGAGGGCTGGTCCGGGCCTGGCACAGGCTTTTGAATATATTTTACAGGTACAATTGCACACCTATAACTCAATCTTTTACCACACGTCTACCAGCTGCTTGATATCTAGCCTGAGACTTGATCCACAAAACAGGATAACCCTGCTGCACCTTCCTCAAACAGGACCTTCACAGCCAAAGGGCGTGAAGAAGGGAGCATTTTTCATCACAAGTACCACTGATCTGTGGCAGGCTGATTCAAAAGACAACTTTGTAGGATCAAGCTGGTTGATCTTGGGCGACAATTAACCTGGTCCTAGGCAGCACAAAAAAAAAAAAAGGAAACACCCCCTCAGAGTGGGATCCACAGACTCATCTCCTTTAATTTTCTTCTCTTCTGCTAAGGCACATAAGTATCCAGGATTGAATGGATGTGTGCCCTTGAAACCATGGCTTAAAGATTGTAAATTGCTTCATTGATTGATTAAATAGTGTTGTTATATAGGATGTATGTGCTTGTTCTTAGTTTGTCTGATGAAGTGCCTATTGCAAGGCATGAAAGCACTAACTTCTTTTTAATTTTCTTTTTAAGTTTGTTTTATTAAAGTTGGTTTCATAGAAGCTGTGTTTGGTCCTGGACTTATTTCTTCAGTAGTACTACCTGACTTATGTAAGGAGATACACTAGTTCCTAGCTGAAGCGCTATTAAAAACACCATCTTTTTAGATACAAAGTAGGCCAAATGATTCCATTTTCAGTTTCTTTGAGTGGAAATATTAAACTACTGGCATCTGTGGCAGTTACCAGCTTCAAGCCTTTCCCTGACAAAAGGCAGTGATAACAGTATGGGTTCTGCCTAGCACTTTGTTGACCACAATGGCATTCAGGATATGGGTGTGCATGTGAATGCAGGACTTCACTTATAACAGTATGGATTATGACCTGAACTGTAAAAAATTTGGTTTGGGGGGGGGGGGACTTCAGAGTGTACAAGCTCATGAAGCCAAAGTGTTAGAGTAAGGCATAAACCCATATACAAGTATCTGTGAGTGGATGGCTTGTTTAACCTACCAGAATCAACAAAACACTTTTTAGAGTTATACATCAATTTATCATAGAGGAACTGATTTACTGTCATGTAACTGTCCTGGTGCATTAGACAGCATGTGCATTTTTTTTTTGTTTTCCAGTAGCATATTTGGTGCTATAAGATTTATTAATATGGTAGCTCATAAGTCAGAATTTGCACTTATTTCAGAAAGATATATATAATAATAAAATTAAAATTGTTTGTTGTCAATGAATAATACAACATAGAATTCCAGTTCTATGCTGTATTATTCACTGACTTGTTCATATTATCGTATTCAAGTACAGCTCTTTTTTTATAAACTGTTTAAGAAATAAACACTCAAATAAAAATGAGCTGGAATAATGCAATCTACAAGACCATCTCTCACAAATCCTGAGGTGAAATTCTTTAAATTCAGGAAAAATCAAAAATGTGACAGCTCCACATCAAATAGTGCAGCTGGGTTAGCACAATGTAGCACTAAGATGATTAACTACAACTCTTGGCTTTGCACATGCTAATCTCCTGAGTTACAGTTTCATCTCCTTCTCCTCTAATACCAATATACACCCTTATTTCCCTTACTCTTAATATTGCTTTTACTCTCTATTTCTCCTTCCATCCTCCCATATTTACTCCACTTATCACCTCTAACAAATACTTATTTCTCACTCTCCACTCCTTTCCTCTCTTCCACCTTATCCACTGTTTGAATATTCCACTCTGACATTTACTTTCTGCATGAGTAATAAACTCACTTGTAACATGTCAACACATTTCAATACTACATGATATTGTATTCATCTTGTTTTACTGTTGGTATTTGTGTATTACTCAACATGTCATATGTGTATTAATATTTGTATTATTGTATCTAAAATATATTGTAATATAAGGTTAGCTTAACCTATCCACAAAGTCTCCGGCACAATGAAGGTTTTCCTATTTCCAGTGAAGGCAGGCAAACCACTCGAAGAAGTAGCAAACACTTTTATTGTATAAAAATAACAAACCACATCAAAAAGCAAAAGCAAGGGTTGATTAAGCGCTTTCGTCTCCTATTACGGAGACTTCATCAGAATAACTTTTACCCCTCGACCATTCCTTTTATAGTCATCATTTTCATTAATTGAACAATCTATTGCCAATAATTGCAGCCATCTACATTAAAGCCATAGTATCACATATAAACACTGAAGTCTGGTACTTGTAATACCAGTTCATTTTAAGGCCATATAAATAATTAACAAGTATTACTAAAACTAAAAACTAAAAATGATAAAAAAATCATAAAGTGCTGCTTAAAGGAAGCTTACATTATTTTTAAGAACTTATAATACATGTCATAAATAAGTTGTTAATAAATTTACATATTTATGTATTCTTGTCATACTTTCAAGGACCTATACTAAAATTCCAGGGACCCATGTTAATGAATACATATGTAGACAATATTCTACTCTACACAACCATACAATAAAATAAAATAAAAATAAAAAATACACTTTAAAAGAAGAAGGTATGTGTGTCATTTCACCTTATTAAAGTATAAACATTTTATTGACAGTTAAAAGCCTCTCACCCCACTGATGGGAGTGAAATAAGTATGTGGTTCTTTATTCCCATACGTTTGAAGGGTGCTTAGAGTTTAAAAAGATTTTAAAAAATGTTTTAAGAAATGTTTTAAAATAATCAATTAAAAAGAACTTTTGTTGTATAAATATTTCATATCATATTCAATAAATAAATAAATAAACATATCCCCATGTTATATAAATACATATGTAAATAAATAAATCTGTATAAATATATGAATAAATATATGAATAAATGTTAAATATTGAATATAAAATGTAAAATATTCAGTATTCTAAATAATTGAAACGTATGTGCAAATATGTATTTAAATATATAAATATATATAAAAAATATAAAAATATATATATATATATATATATATATATATATAAATAAATAAATATCACATATTGAATGTTAAGTAATATATATTAAATAATGAATTGTTAAAATATTAAATTATTGCACATAGTTCAATATTTTGTAATTTTAGGATCTGCGGCCAATATTTTAAGTGCTGGAACAATAGAGATGTGGTCATTTAAACCTTTATCACAGCATGCGTCTAATTTTAACTGCCAAATCATTTCTCTATATTCTACTTTGGTCTCCCAGTCACCTCCTCGCTCTGAATGTCCCACCACCTCAAGAACCCAAAATTTGAAGTCAGCTTTTTCGCATTTCATAGCGTGCCTGTATAATGCGTTGTTTTCGTTACGTCTGTTTATGTCTCTAATATGTTCGTAAATTCTGTTTTTTAATTTTCTTTCTGTTTTTCCAACATAATAGCTTTCACATTCTTTACAAAACACTAAGTAGACCACCCCTTTCGTGTAACAACTACTATAATTTTTAGCTGTTAGTTTAAAGGGAATACTAGATATCCTAACTTCCTTATTCTCATAGATATAGGAACATTGTGCGCACCTACCACACTTGAACGTTCCGTGTTTCCTACTAGTCCCTTCCACATAAATCCCCTTTCTTTCTATAATGTTTTTAATATTGAAATTTCTTCTAAAACTAAATCTCAAATGGTTCTTAAAAACCTCAGTTCTAGTAGCAACATTTTTAAACATGTCCCATATTTCATTCATACTCCTCTTAAACCAACACGTACCATAAAAATAAGTTGTAGTTAAATATGGTGTAAAACTTATTTTATCAACAGTCATAATATTACTGTTGTCAACTGAATTTCCAATAACCTCAATTTCCAGATCTAAAAGTGGGGTGTATTTTTTTGTATTTCTCCCTAAAACAACATATTCTTTTACTGAAGTGATAAGTTCCATAGGATACCCCCTTTCCTTAAATAAGCCTTCTAAAAAAGTGATTTAGTTCATAAATTCACCATTGTCTGAAATCATTCTGGCCATCCTGATCATCTGGCCTTTAACTATATTTTTCTTTAATTCTTTTGGGTGGTCACTATTATAATGTAAATAGGCATTTGAAAAGTGTTCCTTCCTATATATATTGGACTTATAACATTTGTTTATCCTATCCTTAGTAAGCCTAATGTCCAAAAAGTGTGTTTTGTCAGTATCAATCTGATGTGTAAATTTCAAAAATGACGTAGTATTGTTAATGTATCCTGTAAACACATCTATTTCTTCCCTTGTTCCTTTCCATAGGATAAAAATATCGTCCAAAAACCTATAATATTCAACTATGTGTTGGTTATATTCAGTATTAAAAACAAATTCCCTTTCCCAGTATAACATAATAGTATTCGCAAATATAGGGGCACAAGCTGACCCCATGGCCACTCCTTCTTTCTGGTGATAATAATCACCCTCAAAGTATATAAAATTGTATTTTAAAACAAGTTCCATATTTAGTAAAACATTTCTAAAATCTGTTGGTGTAAGCCAATCCATTTCCAATAATACCTTCTCAAACCACTCCATACCAGTTTTCTGAGGAATAACTGTAAATAATTCCTTAACGTCAATAGTAATAAAGAACACACTTTCCAAATAGACGCATTTCCCTATTTTGCCTAAAAAGTCCCATGAATCTTTTAGTATATGCTTCCATTTAGAGTATATAGGTTTTGTCATGGCATCCACGTATATGGCCATAGGCTGGGTTTTTGATCCTTGAGAAGCAACTATGGGTCTTAAAGGAGGGTCAAGTGTAGATTTGTGTACCTTAGGTATTCCAAAAATACCCGGTATAACAGGTTTTTTAACATTAAAATAATTGTATAACGGTAAATCTATTAATCCTGTTAGCAAATTGTCCTCAATAATAATGTCAATTTTCTTGTAAAGAGACTTTGTGGATGATTTCGTGGGTGTTTCTGTTTTTGGTTACAAGTTGTTAGCTTAACCTATGTATATGTATCTTCTTTTCTTAATTTTGTGGAGCTTTTCTCCTCGGGCCTCTGCTGAAAATGGATATAATAATGAAATTAGAATTTACTGGTAAATGAATGTCAATATATAAACAAACTGATGTCCAGCACAGTGCTGGTATGCTACAGAAAGGGTTACATAGTGCATTACTGTGGCAGCATTAATAGTAACCCTTATGATACTGATGTGGCTATGTAATGGGTGGTTGGCTGACTGACATGAGAAGCCCAGTAAGGTGGTGTGCCTGGTACTATGCATGTTCACACATGCAACGACACGCCTCTTAGCTGCAACATGGGGCACTGTGAGTAGGCCAAAAGCAGCCAGAACAGCAAAGTGCTAATACAGCTCAAATTATATAAAAAAAAAAGATAAATGGGGGGGGGGGGCAGAAACTGGGAAAGAGGAAGTGAACAACACACACAAAGGTAACACAAAGGGAAGACAGGGATAAGACATGTTTACTTCTTGTGTTTGACTTCCAGTTTTTAAGAAGTGTAAATGGATATGGCAACAAGGAACAATTGAGAGGAGAAGAAGAGCAAAGAAAAGACTGCAGGGACAGACAAACAAACAAAAAACACAAACATAAAAACAGATAAGGAAGGTTAGGAAAGAAAAGGAGGGGTGGCCAACTAGGGACAGGAAAACTAGACCACAAACAGGGCCTTCAGAGTGAAATACAAGGAAAGGAATGGAACCACTGTGATAGAGGATATAGAGGGATATGGAGGACCTATCTGACTGGTAATAAATTGTATACTTGTTTACTGCAATACCACACTGGTCAAATGTAATCAATATAAGCCAAGGTATTTTAAAAACTCAAAGAAAGTATTAAATAGTTTAATGTAGATCTCTGTCAACTAAACTACAGCTACTTACAAATTATCCTTAAGGTAAATAAATCTTGTGAAGCCAAACACTCTTCTTGAAACATTCTAATTCAATGCAGGAACATTCACAACAGCCCTGTACCACAGCCACTCAGCAATCGTGAGCCAGTGAATTTTGTTCTAAGGTGGGTATGCATGAGGAAGCAGGCACGTGCCATGGGGAGGGCACAGCCCACCCCCACAGGAACACTTGTGTGTGCACGATGGCTTTTGTGATCACACTCATCCAAGGATTGAAGGAAGACCAATCAGTGGCAGGCAGCAGATAGGAAAAGAATATAGTTTGAGGTTCCATACAAACATACACATCTGCATCATAACTAATGGTGGCAGAAACATATAAATGCTAACTAGGGATAATAAGAGATGAAAAAAAGTTCACGCAGTGACAATATAATGCATATAACAAAACAAAGACAATTAGCAAAATATACTTAGCAGGGCAAACCTCTTAATCACTTTGTCAGCCCGGGTCTATATTACATCCTCAAAAGCCATCTTTATCGTATACGTGCTAGGCATGTACGGTATTTAACACCACACAAACTGCAGAGCAAATAGGGTACAACAAAAACGTCCACAAAGTCCACTTTATTGACAGAGATTAAGCGCTTTTGTTGAGAATGTAACAAAACCTCATCAGAATCTAATAAAAAAGTTTACACACCCATTTAAATAACCCTCCTTGCAAAGTCACATGACAAAAATTACCAATCAAAATAAAACTGATCAAATGCATAGTAAATATTAAAGACCATAATGTTATGTCAAGAAGTAGCAGTACTTAAGTAAAATAATACACACAAATAAAAAAATTGCTAAAAATAGCAACCCAGTCTAATGAATAATAACCTAAACACAGTAGGACAATAACCTTAAAACACTAGCAATAGAAATAGTATCATTTAACAATGGTAGTACTGTGGCATTTAACTTCAGTTACCAACATAAATCCCTGCGCTCAATTAAATCAAGCCATGGTCCACCTAGTGGATGTTTACACAGTGTCAATACCAAAAAACAAAAACCCATGATTAGGGTTTTTTTTCTATATGGCAATAAAGGGAATTAGTACTTTTTTGTTTTTTATATCACTTAAGTGTTCATAAATTCTGTCCTTGAACTGGCAGATAGTTTTTCCTACATACAAAACATTAACATTTATTACATAGAGCCAAATATATAATGCCAACAGATTTACAATTACAGTGAAAAGGAGGACGTATAATGATGTCATTCACTTCACTTTTTTGCAACACATATGAACACTGTGTATGTGTATGTATGGTATTTACAAAGTCAAATATGCACAGTCCAGCAGGCTTAACAACTGCTTGGCAAGCTGACCTGCATAAATCACTGTCTAGTTCCATGACACGCAAAGGTCAGAGCACACAGTAATCACATACAGAAGTTGATTTTAATGTATCCCTGGCACTATTGTATCCCCAGCCATTCCACAAAACATGAAGTTTTAATAAATAATGATTAAACTGTTAACTGAATGCAATAAAGAGAAAGATAAAAAGGAGTTTAGTAATGACATTGAAAAGCAACTTCATATGCATCTTCAAAACATTTGCATATACATGCTTCCCCAAACTACTACACCAACAAATAGCGGCATGGCTAAAGTCTGTGCCGCTCAGAGTGGTTTGAGTTTACCGCCCCTCCCCCCTCACAAAATCATGGGCAAATGGGGCCCCTTGCAGCCATTCCAGTGTCCCATTACTTAGCTATTTCTCCCCACTTACCATACTCTCTGTAATGTGTATACTGCTTTATGCTTTACTTCTACAATGATTTTTGTATTTAATTTAAAACTTATTTTAAATTTTATAGCACAAACACGGATAGACATACAGTCTCACAATGAAAACAGATTTTGCGTTAAAACTTCTCTGCCCTTGAAACTCACATTCATTGAAAAGTACAGTTGTGCACACTAACCATAAATGTAGATGTTCGACAGTATTTACAGTTGCAGTCATCACATTTGGGTTATCTGCTTGCAGTAGCCCTCAGTCGGCCTGATTATCAAAGTCTTGGATCCTGCATCGGTTGCTGTCTCATTTTCCATGACGTCAGGTAGTCAGCGGTATAAAGCATGCAGCCGACGCCATTACATCAGTTTTTGTTGCCCTAGATGTCACGTGCCCCCCTAATGGGAAGCAATTAAATATATATATATATATATATATATATATATATATATATATATATATATACATATACACACACACACACACACACACACACAAGGTTATACCTCCAACAAAAAAGCAAATACACCAAAAAGCTTTTAAACAGAGTAAAGGAGAATAGAGGTACAGCCAAAAGAAGTCAGGGGGCTGGAGGGAGGGTAACCAGGACTGCAACAGTGAATACACTTGAACATTGATAGTTATGGTAAGTGTACACAACTGTACTTTGTGTTTCACTGTTGCAGTCATCACATTTGAGTAGATTCCCAAAGCTAAGGATGGGAGGATGAATTTAGATAGCATTAGGACCAGCTATAAGGCCCTGCAAGACTGCAGTGGCAAAGCCAGCTCTGGATTTAGAGAAATTTGGCAAATTGTCCCTGGTAGGGACACCTCTGAGAAATGCTGTAGAGGTGGATGCAGCCCTGGTTGAGTGCGGTCTTATCCCCTGTGGGATAGGTTTTCCATGGTGCGTATAGCAGAAATGAATGCAATGGCCTACCATTTAGAAAAGGTTTGCTTTCAAATGGCCTTCCGCTCTGCCCCTGCAGCAAATGCCACCAGCAGTTGTTCAGATTTCCTTTGAGGCTTAGTCCTGTCCAAGTAAAATCTAAGTTGTCTGTGCACATTTAAGGAGTGCAGTATCTGTTCCCCTTTGCTCTGTGGATTAGAAAAGAAGGTTGGCAAATGAATGGACTGATTAGGGGCCACACTGGATACTACCTTGGAAATGAAGGAGGGATTGGTCCCTGAGGGACACTCTGTCCGCATGAAAGATGATGAAAGGCTCCACTGCCATAAGGGCCTGTAATTCGGATACCCTTCTTGCTGAAGTGATTGCTAAAAGGAAGGCTGTCTTCCAAGAAAGGAATTTTAACTCTGCACTTGCAGCTGGCTCAAAAGGAGGTAGAGTGAGTTTTTCCAATACAAAGTTAATGTCCCAGGCTGGAGCAGGGGCTCTCCTGGGTGGTCTTAAGTTTTTGACCCCTCTGAGGAACTGCTTGAGCAGTGGATGAGAGATGAGGGGTGGTTCTGTGTTGTAATGAGCTGAAATGGCTGAGGCATGAATTTTGATGGAGGAAAATAAAGGCCCTTCTGAAGCATTTCAGTCAAGTAGTGAAGAATCTGAGGTAAATTGGGCGCTGCTGTTCCCTTCTCTTGAGTTTGGTTCCATGCACAGAATCTTTTCCACTTTTCAGCATAAGACTTTCTAGTACTAGGCCTCCTTGCCTCCAAAGTGACATCCAACACTTGTTTACTGAGGGATGGTAATGGAGAAATTAGGTAATTAGCCAGGCTGCCAGGTTCAGGGATTGAAGCTGGAGATGCAGAATCTGGCCCTATTGCTGTGACAGCAGGGTAGGGGTCTGAGGCAGGTGCCATGGAGCCAGGAGTGACACACTGCACAAGAGGGGATACCAGTGTTGGCGTGGCCAGTCTGGTGCAATCAGCATCGTCCTTGGTTTGTCCTGTTTGATCTTTAGTAGTACTTTGGAGAGGAAAGGCAGAGGAGGAAAGGCATAAACTGATAGATTTTTCCAGCTGAAGGACAGGACATCCACTTTCCAAGCTTGTTTGTGGGGAATCCTTGTGCAGAATTTGTCCAATTGGTAGTTCTGGGGAGAAGCAAACCGGTCTATATCTGGGCTCCCTAATTTGTTTACCAACATGTTGAAAGCCTTTGGTTCCAGTTTCCACTCGTGTGGGTCCATGAGATTTCTGCTTAGTTCGTCTGCCAGTGTATTTAGTTTTCCTGGCAGGAACTGAGCCTGTAGATGCACTTGGTAGCTCAAGGCTGTGTTCCACAGAGCAATGGCTAGTCTGCAGAGGGGGTATGAATGGGTACCCCCTGCTTGTTTATGTACCACATAACAGTGGTGTTGTCCGTCTTTATCATTACTTGTCCTGGAAGAATGTGGTCCTTGAAGGCTGTCAGAGCATTGTGTACAGCTAACATTTCTTTTTGATTGATATGCAGGTGCATTTGACTTGGGATCCATTTGCCTTGAATGCACTTCCCTTCCAGGTGAGCCCCCCATGCATAGTCTGATGTGTCTGTTGTTAGGGTTTGGGCAGCACGGGGTAGAGTGAATGGTAGTCCCCCGTTTAGGTGGCATGTCTCTGCCCACCAAATGAACTCTAACTGTAGGCAAGGTATGATAGGAATCATTGCTTCTAGATCCTGAAAATGTTGACACCATAGGCTTTTTAGATACCACTGTAGTTTCCTCATATGCAGTCTTGCATATGGAATTAGTAGAATGCAGGAGGCCATGAACCCCAAGGCTTGCAGTATTTGCCTTGCAGATAGCAGGGCTTTTGTGGCCATTAGTTTGAAGTAAGTTGTCAAATGAATTTGTTTCTCTGGCGTGAGGAAAGCCATCTGGGAAGTTGTGTTCAATCTTGCTCCTAGGAATATAATGTGTTGATAGGGTACAAGATGTGATTTATTTTCGTTTATGGTGTACCCCAGACAAGTTAGCACCTTTTATACAAATGCCAGGTGATTCAAAAGTATGTCCTGGCTTTCTGCCTGAATTAGACAATCATCCAAGTATGGGTATATCTGAATATTTCTTTGCCTGCAAAATGCAATGACTGGAGCTAGGCACTTTGTAAATACCCTGGGTGCAGTAGATAAGCCAAAGGGCAGTGCAGAGAACTGATAGTGCATGTAGCCAGCTTTGAAGCGTAGGTTTCTTCTGCAAGATTCCCTGATTGGGATGTGCAGGTAGGCTTCCTTTAAATCCAGTGTTGCCAACCAGGCATCCTTGCCCAGCATAGGAAGCAACTGGTGAAGAGTTAGCATCTTGAACTTTGGGATCATCAAAAAGGTGTTTAGAATAGACAGGTCCAGGATAGGATGCCGTAAGTTGTCTTTTCTGGGTACCAGGAAAAGTCTTGAGTAGAAACCTTGTCCCTTTTCCTCTTCTGGTACAGTCTGAATAGCCCTTACGCTTAAGAGAAAGTACTTGCTTTTGAGCCTCTGCCCACTGATTTGGAGGTAGATCTGGCCAACCGTTTGGGGTTGGTAACGTGTGGAAGTGAAATCTGTATCCTTGGGAAATTATGTTTAAAACCCATTTGCCCTGGGTAATAAGTTCCCAGTTTTTTGCCAGCAGAGCAATCTTTCTCCCTAAAGGAGCAGTCCGTTGAGAAGGGCTTGAAAGTGTTAAAAGTAAAGTCATTGAGACAGCTTACCATAGGGGGGAGTCTTACTACTCCCTGATTTGGAAGTGGGAGCCCCCCACTGCTTAGACCTGTGTGTACCATGGGACTGAAGCCTGGGTGTTCTGCTGGTTCTGGGTTTGGACTGAGAAGGCTTGGAAGAGGCAAGAAAGGACCAATTCTTAGAGGGCAAATGCCTACTAAATCTTGGAGGCTGTACTTGTAGGAAATCTTTAACAGTTTGCATGGATTTAGCTTTTCCTCCATCTTTTTAAGTACTACTTCTGCTTTGTTGCCAAACAGGCGGTCCTGATTTAAGGGAGCATCCAGCAATCTAGCTTTAACATGATCTAGCAAGGATTGCACCTTAAGCCAAGCATGCCTTCTAAGTACAGACCCAGTGACAGCAGCCCTGCAAGATGCCTCTAGTGAATCAAAACCACATTGCAAAGTATGTTTTCCAACTTGTTCAGCAGAATGCATTAAATCCTGTAAATCCTTATTTTCAGCACAGTCAGGAATCAACATAATTTTCTGTTTAAGCAATCCAATAATATGCTGTTGATACTTTAACATATGAAACTGGCAGTAGTTTAAGGCCCTAATGGCCAAGGTTGCAGAAGTGTATACCTTCTTACCCCATCTATCCAGCGCCCTGGAATCTCTATCAGAGGGGGTAGGATTTTTGGCAGTAGATGCATTAATGTCCTTGGGTCCCTGTGAAATGGTCTCAGAATCCACAGTAGGATTTTTAAAAGGAACTTGTGAGAGTTAGGAACCCTGTAACATCTATCAGGTTTTCTGGGAGCAGGAGGTAAAGAGTCAGGGGCCAAGTTAGATTCCGAAAAGGCATCATCAACAATGTCTAGTACAGGAGAGATAGCTAAAGGCCTGTGTTGGGGCAGGAGTAAGAAATCCCTAAGCCTCTTTTTAGAATCAGAGTAATCCTGGCTTTCCCAGTGAAAATGATCCCTAAGGGTATGCAAGGTTTCCCCAAAAGAGAAATCCTCTGGGGGGGGGGGGGGGGACGAGAGGGAATAGAGTCCCCTACATCAGAATCCTCATAGGTAGATAAGGGTAAATCCTGGTCATCAGAGGAAACAGAAATTTCAGTATCCTGATCAGAAGTATCATAAGCAAATTCAGTCCTAGGTCTCTTAGAGGGGGAAGGTTGGCTTCCCCTGATTAAAGTAATAAGGTCTTCAGCCATTCTTATCATTTGTTTTTCAGGAATAGAGGCCTGACCATGCAGTCTGGGTGTCAGTTTCTTAGGCATGGTTCGAGTTTTAGGTCTTGAAGAAGAATATGGCGCTGGTTTAATATGCAAGTCAGTAGGCCTGAATACACCCTCAGAAGCCGGTGCCTGCACAGCGGCTCTGGACCCATCCAAGGTAGAGACATCCGCAGGTTCCACAGTTGAAGCATCTCACGGCATACCGGACTCCGAATGGGTCTCAATAGAGGCCTGCGAATCTGAAGTAGCAGGTAGCAGGGGCTGCGAAAGCACCTCACTGAGTACCGGCAAACTGGCGACTAGCTTAGGAGAAGCACTGTCGGCAGCTTTGGACCTAGGCAGCCTGTCTCTGTCTTTATCTTTGTGTTTTTTTGGAATGTCGGTAGTCGGGTGGCTTACTGAAGACATATCTAGATAATTCAACCGAGTACCAAAATATTTAGGTGTAAATATACCAAAGACAAATAGTTTGTTGTTTAAATAAGGCACAAAATCAACAGCGAGGTACGTCGTGGTCAGGGCCTAGGCAAGGAATACAGTAAGAATGAAGAAGAAATACAATTATTGACTTTTACTGACATTGGTTTCGAGCAAGAAAAAGTTTCCCCAATGGGGTACTTAGTTTTAGTTGAAGCTTTGATCTGAAACTCGAAAACAAAAATTTCAGGAGTTGGCCGACCAGCACTTGCGAACTGCTTCGGGCACCGCATGGCAAGAAAGACTGATGTAATGGCGTCGGCTGCATGCTTTATACCCCTGACTACCTGACTTCACGGAAGATGAGACAGCAACCGATGCAGGACCCAAGACTTTGATAATCAGTCCGACTGAGGGCTACTGCAAGCAGATAACTCAAATGTGATGACTGCAACAGTGAAATACGAAGAACATTAGCAATTAAACCCACATAGAAATAAAATGCATCTGGCCAGTGGCAGACAAAGTTTACTTTTGGGCTGTTTTCAAATCACAGGCCCCTTGTACAAATATTTAGGACCATGCAAATATATTGGTGTTCTTTGATTCACATTCTTGACTGTATTAAATCATATTCCTTGTATAATACAGCACATTTGTTAGACTGTGTTTTAAATTTGTTTTGAACATTTTGCCAGTAAGCAATGAACCAACAATGACAAAACTGCCCAATTCAGAACATTTCCATCATAAATGTCTACTCAAACATCTGTCATTACAATCCACCAATATCAGTAAATGCGCACAACCTCTGTATAAGCAAAAGTCATCTAAATAATTCCACATTAAAGAGATCTGTAACTAATGAAGAGGCTGATGCTAACAAACAAAGTACCTGTTGCCCTTGAAGAATGAATTGCTTATGTTACATTAAAAAATTATAAGCTAGTAATATTGCAATAGGGAATGGATGGCAAACTGATAACAGGTTCACACAGTTGCAAGATATCTCCTCCAAAGGAGGGCATTCTCAGGACTGCAGCACCCACCCAATTTAAAGTATAACACAGTACAGTACCAGAAATCCATCTACATACTGTGGGAGTAGCAAGTACAGTTGTGTACATTTACCATAAATGTAGATGTTTGAGTGTATTCACTGTTGCAGTCATCACATTTGGGTTATCCTGTCAGGGGTAGCCCTCAGTCGGCCCGAATACCAGAGGCTTAGTATTTCTGCGTCGGTTGCTGTCCTTCAGGACTGACATCAGGTCGTCAGTGGTATAAAATCAGGCAGCCGATGCCATTACATCAGTTTTTCTTGCCCTAAGTGTCAGGAGTCCCCAAATAGGGAGCTAAATTATGGTGGGAGAACACCATCAGTAAAAAGTAAATACCAAAAAAATTCCCTGTAAGGAGAGAAGGAGAGACAGAGACAGACAAGGGGAATGGAGGGAGGGAAACCAGGTCTGCAACAGTGAATACACTCAAATGTCTATATTTATGGTAAGGGTACACAACTGTTCTTCGTGTTTCACTGTTGCAGTCATCACATTTGGGTTGATTTCCAAAGCTGAAGAAAAGGGTGGAGGCAGTCAAGAAGACTCGGGGCTGGCTAGGATGCCCTGCAAGACTGCAGTGGCAAAGCCTGCCCTGGATTTGGAGAAGATAGGCAGGTGGTAATGCTTGGTGAAGGTATGAACAGATGTCCATGTTGCAGCCTCCAGGATGTCCCTAGTGGGGTCCCCTCTGAGAAAAGCTGAAGAGGTGGAGGCTGCCCTGGTGGAATGTGTCCTGACCCCCTTTCGGGGTGGTTTCCCATGCTGGTTGTAGCAGAAATGGATGCAGTGTGCTATTTGCCTTGCCCTCTGCCCCTGCTGCGAAGCTGGCTAGCAACTTATCAGTTTTTCTAAAAGATTTAATCCTGTCCAGATAGAATCTGAGCTGTCTGTGCACATATAGACAGTGCAGAATCATTTCCCCCTTACTTTGTGGGTTAGGGAAAAAGGTGGGCAAATGTATGGATTGGTTGAGAGCCACACTGGACACCACTTTAGGCATGAAGGATGGGTTAGTCCTGAGGGAGACCCTGTCAGCATGGAAAATGATGAAGGGCTCTACAGCCATGAGTGCCTGTAGCTCTGATACTCTTCTAGCCGAAGTGATGGCCAGAAGTAAGGCTGTCTTCCAAGAGAGAAATTTTAACTCTGCTGAAGCTGCAGGTTCAAAGGGGGGGGGGGGGTGAGTTTTTCCAACACAAAGTTAAGGTTCTAAGCTGGGGTAGAAGCTTTTCTGGGTGGCCTTAAGTTGTTAGCCCCTCTTAGGGCTGTTGATGAGAGGGTGTGAGAAGAGAGGTGGTTCTGTGCTGTAGTGAGCAGAGATGGCAGCGGCATGAATTTTAATAGAAGGAAGGATAGACCCCTGTGTAGTAGGTCAGCCAGGTAATCCAGGAAGAGAAGTAGGAAGGGCTTTGCCATTCCGGCTCCCTTAGCCTGGATCCAGGTGCAAAACCTTTTCCACTTGTCAGCATAGGATCTTCTAGTGCTGGGGCGTCTGGCCTCACGTACAACATCTAGGACTTGTTTGCTTAGGCTGGCAGCTTGAGGAGAGTTCAGGGAATAAGCCAGGCTGCCACGTTGAGAATCTGCAATTGGGGATGCATGAATCTCCACTCCCCTGGGTCAGGAGTGTTGGGATCTGAGGCAGGTGCCATGGTGGCAGGGGTGACAGGCTGTGCAGCAGTGGGTACCAGTGCTGGCGTGGCCAGTCTGAGGCAATCAAGACTGCCCCTGGTTTTTCCTCCCTTATTTTGAGCAGTACCCTTGGAATAAGTGGTAGAGGGGGGAATGCATAGACCGAGAGGTTTACCCACTGGAAGGATAAAGCATCCACTTTCCAGGCCTTGCTGTGAGGTTCCCTGGTGCAGAATATGCTGAGCTGATGATTGGAGTGGGAGGCAAAGAGGTCGACCTTCGGGGTGCCCCATTTCTGGGTTACAAGGATGAAGGTTCTGTGGTCTAACTGCCACTCATGTGGGGCTAGCAGGTTTCTGCTTAAGTTGTCTGCCAAGAGAGTTTAGAGAGCCTGGCAGGAATTGTGCTAGCAGGTGTAGTTGCATGGCTGAGGCTGTGTGCCAAATGGTTATGGAGAGCCTGCAGAGAGGATAAGAGCGAGTCCCTCCCTACTTTTTGATATACCACATCACTGTGGTGTTGTCTGTTTTGATCAATAGAGGCCCTGGTGACAGTAGGGGTCTGAAAGCTGTCAGGGCATGCTGAACAGCTAACATCTCTTTTTGGTTCATGTGCAGATGTATTTGATTTGGGCTCCAATGGCCCTGAATGCATTTGCCATCCAGGTGTGCACCCCAGGCATAGTCTGATGCGTCTGTGGTGAGGGACTGGGCAGCATGGGGTTGTGAGAATGGAAGTCCCGTGTTGTGGTTGCATGCTGCTGCCCACCAAAGAAAAACTTTCCTTAGACAAGGTATCATTAGTATGAGAGTTTCCAGGTCTTGAGAGTGTTGACACCAAAGGCTTTTTAGGTACCACTGTAGTTTCCTCATATGCAGTCTGGCATATGGAATGAGTAGGATGCAGGAGGCCAACAGCCCTACAGCTTGCTGGATTTTCCTTGCGGATAACTGGGTTCTGGTGGCTAGCTGAGAGAAGTAGCCTGTCGGGTAGAAATGTTATTCTGGAGTAAGGAATGCCATCTGGGATGATGTGTCCAGGCTTGCTCACAGGAATACAATATTCTGTGTGGGGACTAGTTTTAATTTTTATTCATTGATAGTATACCCCAGGAAGGTCAACAGGTCCTTTACAAAACTCAGGTGCTGTAGCAGCTTTTCCTGAATGTCTGCCTGAATCAGGCAGTCATCTAAGTATGGGTAAATTTGAATATTTCTTTGTCTGCAAAAAGCAACGGCTGGAGCCAGACATTTTGTGAAAACTCTGCGAGCAGTGGATAAGCCAAAGGGAAGTGCAGAGAACTGAAAGTGCATAGATCCTGCCCTGAAACATAGGTATTTCCTGCATAATTCCGTAACTGGGAGGTGTAGGTAGGCCTCTTTTAGGTCTAGAGTGGCTAACCAAGCATCCTTGGAAAGCACTGGTAGAAGCTGCTGGAGGGTGAACATTTTGAATTTTGGCATCACCAGAAAGGAGTTTAGAATGGATAGATCTAGGATGGGGCACCATGTGCCCTCTTTTCTGGGTACCAGGAAGAGTCTGGAGTAGAAATCTTGGCCTATCTGTTCTGTAGGAACAGGCTGTATTGCCCTCATAGAGAGCAGGGAAAGGACTTGCTTTTTGGCCTCTGCCCACTGGTTTGGAGGAAGATCCTGGAACCCTTTTGGGGTTGGTGTGTGGAAATAAAATTTGTATCCCTGGGACACTATGCTGAGGATCCATCAGTCGTTGGTAATGATGGCCCAATTGCTTGCGTGGAAGGAGAGTTTTCCTCCTAGGAGCACAAGCAGGTGGGCAGAGGTAAGGGATGGAAGTGAAAAGTCACTGTGAGTTCTTACCATAAGGAGGTGGTTTTGCACTCCCTGTTTTTGAAGAGGAGGAACTCCATTGTTTAGATCTTTACATTCCCTGGGGCTGCTGTTGGGGGGGGGGGGGGTCTGCTTCCCCTGGGTCTGGGCTGAGCTGGCTTGGAGGGGGCAGCAAAGGACCAGTGCTTGGAAGAGCAATGCCTACTGAAGCTCGGTGGCTGGACCTATAAGAAGTCTTTAACTGTCTGCATAGATTTAGCTTTTTCTTCCATCTTTTTTAAGACCTCTTCTGCCTTGGTGCCAAATAAGTTGTCTTTGTTCAAGGGTGGGTCTAATAATTTGGATTTGACACAGTCTGGCAAGGCCTGTTCCTTAAGCCAAGCATGCCTTCTAAGGACAGAACCAGTGACTGCTGCCCTGCAAGATGCTTCTAGGGCATCAAAACCACATTGTAAGATGTGCTTAGTTACTTGATTTTCAGAATGCATTAACTCTTGTAATTCTTTATTTTCTGCACAAGCAGAAAAAGAAGATATTTTTTGTTTGAGGTGTTCCATGGTATGCTGCTGATATTTCAGCATGTGGAACTGACAATTTAATGCTCTAATAGCAAGAGTAGCAGAGGTGTATACTTTTTTACCTCATCTGTCTAATGCTTGGGAATCCCTATCTGAGGGGGTGGGATTCTTAGCTGAAGTTGCTTTGATTCCTTTAGGTCCTTGAGAGATGATCTCGGGATCAGCAGTAGGATTTTTGAAAAGAAATTTGTGAGAGTCAGGGACTCTGTAATACCTCCGCTAACACCACGGCAAGCAGGACAATGGACTCACAATGATATCCACAAAAGATAAAAACCAAAAGTTATACAAAAGTTTATTGAAACTCCACAAACAACAATATTCCACTGTTAAGCGCTTTCACCCGGTCCAAATACCAGGTTTCATCAGAACAGTGAGCATCATATTCAAACAGCTTTAAATAGCAGTAACAGGTCATATGACTACACTATTACCGCCAATGAAAACACATTACATTGTTAAAACAAACAGCGATCCCTAAATTATTTGTAAAATACTAAACATGCCTTTGAATTACTAGTTAAAAAATAAAAATTAAATACCATCACTAAATATAAAATTGTAGCAGAATATATAATGTATAAGAATGTGTCAAAACCCTACATTCAAAAGTCACTTGGTCTACATCTGAATAACATCATCAGCTTTAAAAATATTGACCAATTAATGTTCACAGTGTCATTCCACTCTAACCAAGACCAACTTATAATCTAGCAGCTCTTAATTTTTATATGCTAATACTAATATTATCATTAAGCTCTGGAGCTCTCCCTGCATCCAACCTCAGTTGCCAAAGCAACTCCTTGTACAAGAGTCTTGATTCCCAACTACCACCACGGGGATCAACCATTACTTGTCCAGAACCAAAAACTTAATATTCATAACCTTACACACCAGGGCATGTTTAAAAAAACATTAGTGTCCTTTCCCTTATTTACGTCATACATGTGTTCATACACCATCCTTTTCAATTGCCTCTCTGTTTTCCCTATATAAAAGTTCATACAGGTCATACATAGTCCCATGTACACCACACCTTTTGTCCCACAATTAAAGTATTTAGAAGCTTTAATTTTAAATTTTCTAGATGGAATGAATACTGACCCTTGATTGATCATATAACTACATTGATGGCAGGCACCTCATTTATATGTGCCAATTTTTGCTCTACCCCCTACATCTTGAGCATCATACCTTCTTTCCACTAATTCCTTGAGGTTAATGTCCCTCCTCCTCACAAAATGAGGATGTGGAGGGAGAAAACCCCTAATTTCATCATTTAATCTTAAAACAGACCAATGCTTCGTAACTATTTTTTCTACTTCAGTTGATATTGTAGAAAAAGTGTGTATAAAGGCACCTTTCAATTTTGCTGCCTCTGAAGTATACTTATTGAGGTCCATTATTCCAGTACCTAATAAGGGGAAGAATTTTTCATCTCTACTATCAACTTCTTTTGCCAAACTATCTACAAGTTTTTTTGGGTAACCCCTTTCTAAAAACAATGAAGTAATAAACTTCACCTCCTCTAAAAATTGGTCCATCAAACTTGTCATCCTCGAAGCCCTAATCATTTGGCCCTTCACAATCCCCTTTTTTTGGTCCACTGTCAAAATGCAAATATGCATTGGAAAATGTCTTTTTTCTAAAGAGTTTAGATTGAAAACATGTACTATTGTAGTCCTTGTATAAAGTGACATCCAAATAATTCAAACTGAATTCATTCACACTGAAAGTGAAGGCCAAAAATTCTGTAGTGTCATTAATATAACACATAAATTCTTGAAATTTATCCTTAGAGCCCTTCCACAACAAATATCATCTAAAAATCTTGTTTAATAAGTGATGTACCTAGCCCAGTCGGTTTGTAGAATAAATTTTCGATCCCAGAAGTATAACACACAATTGGCATATAAGAGGGCACAGGGTGCCCCCATAGCCACCCCTTTCTTTTGGTGGTAAAATTCACCATTAAAATACATAAAGTTGTTCTTCAGGACCATTTCTATAAACTCAACAATTAAATTAATTGTATTACCATCCAGTCCAGATTCCATAGTAAGCACCTCACTAAACCATTCAAGGCTAATATCATGAGGAATACTTGGGAAAAGTTCGACAACATTTATAGTGACCATCAGTATGTCCACTTCAAATTTATCTTTATTCATTCCTTTCAAAAATTCCCAGGAATCTTTATTAATATGTGGTATTGAAGCCACAAATTTCTTCACCCTCAAATCCACAAAGGTGGCCAAAGGTTCTGTTATACTGCCACCACCTGCTACTATGGGTCTAATTTTAATGTTACTCATCCCCTTATGTGTCTTTGGTATCCTGAATATAATCGGGATCCTGAGCTTGTCAACATACAAAAAATTGTATAATCTCTCATCAATACGCCCCTGCAACAGATGGTCCATTAAAAAGTAATTAATCTTAGCATAGGCTACATTAATCTCATTGCGCGAAACCAAGGAGTAGTGTTCAGTGTCCTGCAAAATGTTGTACATATGGGTGTCATAATCGACCATGTACATCAACACCACCCTTGTCAGGTTTCATAACCCTGCATTTTTGCTCACTTAACATTCTCAATATACTGGCTTCCCCTTCTGAAAAATTCTGACTAGTTCCATTCTTGAAATCAAGTTGCCTAATTTTCTTGTCTGTTAGTTCCTTGAACATTTTCATGTTCAATATTTTTTATTATTTACTTTTTATTTTTTAACTAGGAATTCAAAGGCATGTTTAGTATATTACAAATAATTTAGGGATTGCTGTTTGTTTTAACAATGTAATGTATTTTCATTGGCGGTAATGGTGTAGTCATATGACCTGTTACTGCTATTTAAAGCTGTTTGAATATGATGCTCACTGTTCTGATGAAGCCTGGTATTTGGACCGGGTGAAAGCGCTTAACAGTGGAATATCGTTGTTTGTGGAGTTTCAATAAACTTTTGTATACCTTTTGTTTTTTTCTTTTGTGGATATCATTGTGAGTCCATTGTCCTGCTTGCCGTGGTGTTAGCGGTGGTCTCGGTACGTGTGTTTTGGTATACACTGTAATACCTGTCAGGTTTCCTGGGAGCAGGAAGAAGGGTGTCAGGAGTCAGACTGGATTCCATAAAAACATCATCCACAACATTCAGGACAGGAGGAATGGCCAAAGGTCTGTGCTGTGGTAGAGCTAAGAATTCTCCGAGTCTCTTTTTTGACTGAGGATAGTCCTGACATTCCCATTGGAAATGCTTCCTTAAAGTATGTAGGGTCTCCCCAAATGAAAATTCCTCAGGTGGAGAGGCAGAAGGAATGGGTTCCTTTGCATCAGAATCCTCATAAGCAGAGTGGGGTTGCATATCTTCATATTCAGATGCATCAGATTCATTGGACTTCTGTTCAGATAAAACTACTGGGGACAGGTCTCTCTTTCTTTTGGAAGAGGTAGCCTGGCTTCCCCTGATAAGCACAATAAGGTCTTCTGCCATTTTGAGTATTTGAGACTGGGGCAAGGATGCAGGTGCCTGAGCTTGGGTTGTCTTTTTTTGGGTGTGGTTTGTAACCTAGGCCTTAGAATTTTGGTAGTTTTAGAAAGAACTGAAGATGCGAAAGAAGTCTTCAGTCTGTGTCGAGTATCGGTAGTGCGAAGCCTGCTCAGCAGCTCTGGACCCATCCAAGGTAGAGACATCCGCAGGATCCTTAGTCAAAGAAGAGTCTTGCGGCATACCAGACTCTGAAAGGGTCTTGGTAGCAGCCTGCAAATCCACAGAAGCGGGCATCAGGGGCTGCAAAAGAGCCTCACCGAGGACCGGAGAACTGACGACTAACTTTATAGAAACGTCGCCTGCAGTTTTGGACCTGTGCGGTCTGTCTCTGTCTTTATCCTTACGTTTTTTTGGAAGATCGGCAGACGGATGGCTTACTGAAGCCATATCAGAATTCAGGGACTGAGAGCGAAAATATCTAGCTACAATAAGGGCCCAACGATGTACAGTTCTGGTGTTGAACAAAGCACAAAAGCAACAGCGGGGGATGTTGTGGTCTGGGCCTAAACAGGTGATGCAGTAAGAATGGAAGTCTTGGTGTGGTGTTTGCTTTCCACAGGCGAGACATTTCTTAACTTTTTCCAACATTGGTTATAGCAAGAAAAAAGGATCCCCAACAGGGTACGTAGCTTTAGAAGACTTCAGCTTCAATTCGAACACGAAAACTCAGGTAGCAGCCGACTAAATGTGAAACGATGCTGCCTGGGGCAGAACCCCCCCCCCCCAAGCTATGCCACTGCCTGCAAATACAAAAATATTTGCTATCAAGGACACAGAATACTGCAGAAAATAACATTACTAGATTTCATAAGTGTAAGCATTAACTGGCCTGTTAGTGTACCAGATGCATTTTTTTATTCTTTTTTCTTACCTAAAGGCTGACCTAATTTTCTCATCCTGCAGACATGAGTGGTACAGTGGGTGGGTGCTGCATGAACACTGCAGAACTTAAATTGTGCACAGCTGTGTTCCACTGGATGGCATGCTGCTATATTCCCTATTAACCTCTAAAACAGTTCAAATCAAATATCTCACTGAGTTCAACAGACAGTCTGCCTCAGAAAGTAATATCATCACACACACCCCTGTTGGCTGGCGATGTGTGGTGACGTCAGCTATAAATATAAAGTTGTATATAAAAAAAATCGGGAATTAAAGAGGCCACTTGGGAATTCATGGCACCCCATTATTTTGCCCTCAAAACCAGTAAATACCGAGGAATTCGGTACGGTTGAGAGGTATGTGTAGTACAGTATTCATCTGTTATGAGCTGGTAGTCTTAAAAGTAAAAGTTCTCTGTTAGGAGGTGGTAGCCTTAAAAGTAAAGGTTAAGATAATACAGTCAAACAATTGTATTAATGCAATGTATGTCACATATGAAGGTACTAATCTTATCTTTTTTTTTCTTTCACCTCAACCCTTATCTCGCTTTTTATTTTATTTTTATTTTTTGTTATATTTTATTACTTGTCATCAAAATGTGTCCATGTTATCCATGTGTATCACATCAATAAATGCTCCACAGCGCAGAGGGGTAGGCCTCCCCCCCCCCCCCAGCAGCTTCAGCACCATTGGCTAGCACATCTGGAAGCCAATCTGGCAGCACCACCTCTGCTGCCTCTGCACTACCTGCCCCTTCAGGTTGCCCTGTCCTGGAAGCTGATCCTGTGGTACCCTCTGGGAGCAGTAGCGGAGATGGTGACCATCACCTGCACCAAGATGCCAGGGATGATGTCTAGGGATGTGTGCTGCACTGTTGATGCATGCCTATGCTGGCTGGAGAGGCTGCTCTCTCTCATTTTATGCAGTAGGAGGAGGAGAAGGAGATGTGAAGTACTCCAGCCAGCGGTGGAGCGAGGTGACAATGATAACAGTCCTGTGGGTGAGGACTTGATTCTCACTGTTACCCAGCTTGATGACCATAAGTTCTGGATGTCCACACTCTCACCCCTATCATGGTGTCCCCCAAACCTTTGTGCCCATCACCATCTCTGTCTCGTGTCTTGTTTGTCTTGTCTGTCTGCAATTGCTTCCTCACCAACCCAACTTACCAGACCCAAAAATACTTGCATCCTTTCCCCAACATTTCTCTCTCTCAAGAAAGAAAAAAAAAAAAAAGATTTGGGCACCTATCCCATAAAAAAAATAAATTAAAAAAAATGATCCGTACATATCTCTCCATTTTGCACAAGTGTCTTCTTGACACACTTGCTTTGGTCCAACTGGCTAAACAACATGATTATGCTGTGGTTATCCCTCTCTCTGGAAGTGCCAGTTCAAATTCAGTTAATATTGTGCACATATGCTCACTTTACACTGTTAAAGAGATGGATAGCTATGGTTCTTTCCTACCTCCCTCTTGCACATTCCTGTCCTGCTTTCCATTTGTTCTTTTCCCTGCTTGCTCCCCATTTCACCACCATCCTATCTTCCCCATTTCTTTTCTTAATGCATTATTGCATGACGGTGAGCATTGCTAACCAACTCACACCATCAGTAATGTGAAAGTAGTTAAAAGTATTACATACAGCTGAATTTGAACTTAGTACCACCTAGCCCCAAAAAGGAATGTAGCACTGCATTAGCTGCCACAGAGTCAGTTAAGTAGCAGGTGTATTCTAGAGACTCAGTACTAACTGTCAGACTTTGTTCTTCCCCCAGCTTGCTCCCCATTTCCCCACTTTTCTATGTACCTCATTTTAAATCACACACAACACACATAAGTAGTAGAAAAAGCAATGAATCGATTCATTTTTTGGGCTCCATGTTTGTGAGGAGGTGTGCAAGTAGCGATGGTGAGTGGCAGCAAAATGCTGCATTTACCTCCCCACAATGCCGCTTAACCCCGTTGCTCTACACCAACACACATCAATACATCTTGTATAAACAATTCATCTCATTGCATTATCACTCTGTAATGAAAAGTATTTTAAAATATTAGATACACCTGCATTGAAACCCAGTACCATCTGGGCCAACAAATAATGTATCAATGCATTAACACATGCTGCCACAGAGTCAGTTAAGCAGCAGGTGTATTTCATAGAGTCATTACTAACTCTCAGGATTTAGCAATGGAGCTCGTGTTTGTTTGCGCACTGCTTACCTACAAGCAAACATGTATCTCGCATGCATATGCATTTTGTTAACTGTTGTGCAAACCTGCTCGCTGCGCTATGGGAATGTGCATATTATGCTGTATTACTGCTTACTGTCCATTTCCTGTGTATGACATGAAATTACATGTGGAAACATTACAGACTGAGAGCCCTATCTAACAGTATGTCACATATTTACAACAAATCCACGTGTTTGCACTCTGCCAACCACTGCAACCCTGGGGTTTCAGTGCTTTTCCAGACATATATCAACCACACCACAAAATGTAATATCAAATGCTGTGTGCTATGCAATTTGCATCAATCTGGTAATATGCAGAACTACAACCATTGTCCAATAAGCCTAAAAATCCTTACCTGCAAAGCTAGTGCAGGAATCAGTGTGGACCATATCCACAGGGACATAGGTGACCTTCAACACATTTGATCCTACCCATTTTTGGTTTTGTCAAAGCTAGATCTTGTTTAGTGATCCTTGTGGACTTCTTGGACACTGACCCCAAATACCTGGATGAGGGATAACACAGACATAATGCCTGTGTTGAGTTGTCCAAGCCTTTGACACAATCCTCCATTCATGTCATAGTGAAGATCTCCCATCTTGGAATTAGGCCATACAGTACTAGATGGATAGCCAACTGGCTCAATGACAGGACACATACACTCAAAGTTATGGATGGCACCTCCACCACTAGCCCACTCATCAGTGGAATACCACAAGGATCTGTGCTGGCTCTCAACTGTTTGGAAAATACTTCCCTGAAGCACAAGCAACAGTAGATGGCATGTGGTTTACCAAGTTTACAGATTACTGTTAACTGGACGCACTCATATAGAGTCCATCAATGATGGCAACATATTACAGAAGGGGCTGACAGACTGGTGCCAAACTCACAGACTGAACCTTAAAGTATACAATGACTCATTGTCCCGTTTGTCAGTGATGTACCCCTGCTAATTACGATATACATAACACCCTCTTAATTTCAAGCACAGTGTTGGTAGACTTGGGAATGTATGTTGATAGCAATCTACATTTTCATCACTATGTATCCATAGTGGTGACACACAATGTGCATTGCGCATATCATACATATGGACATCACATCCTAGACCAGGAAAGTCATACCTCTGCTGTATTCTACCCTTATCCCACCAATAATGGAGTACAATGCTCACATCTGTCTGTATCTCACCAGATACCTGATGAAACTGGGAAAAACACAGGCCTCCAAATGAGACATACATGGAGAGACTGACATACCTGTCACTGTAGTTGGTATCATGCAGGCTGCTGAGGTGACCTATGCCTGCTCTGCAGAGCAATCTCAGATTCTGCCCTTCTGGGCATCCGCAATTCAAATGAAATAAGAACAATTTGCTCCAGGGTTCTCAACCTAGCCTGTGACATAAACAGAAAATGATTGGGAGACAGAAATATCCCA
Organism: Protopterus annectens; assembly: GCF_019279795.1. Lineage (NCBI taxonomy): Eukaryota > Metazoa > Chordata > Ceratodontiformes > Protopteridae > Protopterus > Protopterus annectens. The sequence continues at coordinate 399,795,513 of NC_056730.1, read as the reverse complement.
CAATGATTCACACAGGCTCCCACTGCATGTAAAAGAGTGCTCAATGTCCCTGTTCAAGCTCAACCTTAGGTACTGGTTGAGTGATTGTAAAATCACCAATTGGCTGGTACCTATGTCCCTCATGGACAGGGCCAGTTGATGCTGCTCACAAACTCACTCTGCTAAACACGACCAACCAGCTATGCTCAATAAGAGTACTTGCGTTTCTACATAGCTAGGCTTCTAAACACCCTACTGCTATTAGGCTAGTGTCCTCATATGAATCCTATGAAGCCATCTGGCTATGCAGGCCTCATAACCTGTGGTCACCCACATGGCCTGCTAATGCCATCCACTTTATAAGTTCAACTGCACTCTTGTACAGATCAGACTTGTGCCATGGCACTTGCATAAAGTACTGGGTTCTCTAATATGTGTATTTAGATAGGTAGGGATTCTTCTCTTACTTCAGTCAACTTGGTGTGTGTGTGTATGTGTGTGTCAAACAACAGAGCAGAAGAGTTATCTTTCTTTCTCCAATGACATGGATTGTCATTATTTTGATACTTGCACATGCTACACATTCATTTCATGCAAGCCTCCCAATCCCTTGGTCTCCCACATGGCCTGCTCATGTCATCTATTGTAAGTTCACCTGAAGTCCTGTAAAAGTCAGACTTGTGCCATGGCACCTGTGTAAAGTACTGTGCTGTTTAGTCTGTGTAATTAGACAGGTAGGGGTTCTGTTCTCACCGCAGTCAACTGGTTGTGTGTATGTGTGTCTAGACAGAACAACAGAAACATGTATCCCACAGTTATTGGTCCAATGGCATGGATTAATAGTATTTTGATACCTGCAGATGCCTACATATCCATATCATGCCACCCACCCAACATCTTGTCTCCCACATGGCCTGCTGATGTCATCTACTATAAGTTCACCTACAGTCATGTAAAAGCCAGACTTGTGGCGTGGCACTTGCATAACATACTGATTTCTGTAGTCTGTGCACTTAGGTAGGGATTCTATTCTCACTGCAGTCAACTGGGTGTATGCGTGTATGAGCTGCTGCTGGACATTAAAGAAAGCATTTTACACCAGCATGTGAAACACTTATCTTCTCCTCAGCAGACACTGATGTCATCAGCTATAAAGTGTTGTCTGACACACTCCAAGTTGGACTTGAGCTGTGGTGCTTGCGTAAAGTACCGGGTTCTGTAGTCTGTGTAATTAAATAGATAGGGGTTCTATTCTCACTGCAGTGAACTGTGTGTGAGCTATTGCTTTACATTACAGACAGCATTTTACACCAGCACTTGGGATACTGTTATAGTCTCCTTAACAGACACTGCCAATGTCATCAGCTATATCACATTTTTGGATATGGAGTATTCCCACCAGGGCTGGGTCAGAGACTGGCCTGGAGGCCAGGCCGAAGTCACCTCATCCTATACAATGAAGATTGCAGTAACATGGCTTTTAATCTATCCACATACACAATGCCATATTTTGTAGGTCCTGTTTTATCTTGCTGAGAAAGCCCTGTGGTGTCTCCAGCTGCTACATGTGTCTGGTGAGGTAAATGTAAAAAAGAGCACTATGCTCCAGTAGTGTTGTAATGAGGTTTGACTACAGTGCTGTCATACAATCCTAAGATCTCAATACAGTGGTGTGACTTATGATGTACACAACACATGCGTTCAATAGCAGTGTGGACACTTGGTGGCCAACATTCAGACTGCTATCTACATCTACTCCCAGTGCTTGCATCACTGGGTTTCTGCATTGCAGGACTTTTCTCAATGCTGTGATTAACATGGAACTCCACTTTTCAGATGGACAACATTACAAACACACATTTCTGCATTTACTTGTAAAACGTGTGTCTTTGTCACCATTCAGCTGTGTTAGCTCCTCCTGTACTATATTTTCACCATTGGTGGACTCAATGATTGCGCAGAATATGCAAGAACCAGCAAACCTGGTAAGTCAAAGGCTATATACTTTAGCCTGAACTGCTGAGAACTAACAGTAAAGGGCCAAGCACAGATACCTGGTGTTTACCAATGGTGACACCTCTACTGGTACAGGTTGATTCACCAAATTTCATATGATGTGTTCTGTCAGTGAGCTAATTGGTTACCCATCAACTGACATAAAAGGTTTAATCCCCAGCTTGGGGATTTTCTCAATGATACCTGCATATGTGATTGTGTTAAACCCTAGGCCAAATCACAACAGGCAGTATTAAGAAGTTATGTACTCACCATAACGTTCCATCTGAGTAGGTATCTTCATTTGTCTGCAACCTTTGGGATACAGATCCGATCTCGGATCCGAGCCGGCAACTTCTACCACAGCATAGATCCGAGCTCCTAGCTCTTCCCTTTACCCATAATCCCCTGCCAACCCTGACTGACCTCAGATCAAGTTTGCCCCATATAACAACTTGCTAGTGTGTCCCGGAAGGGACTCATGTAAGGCAACACCTACTTAGAATCATATTGGTCAGGGGGAAGGCAGGTGGGATGGTTGCAGACAAATGAAGATACCCACTCAGATGGAACGTTATGGTGAGTACATAACTTCTTAATCTAAAGTAGGCACTTCATTTGTCAGCAACCTTTGGGACAGAGTCCCCAGCTACCTGAATCTTGGGTGGCCTTCATGGAAGGATATTCCGGAGCACTGCAGAGCCAAAGGACGCCCTACCTCTGGAGACAACATCCAGTTTGTAATGGCTGATAAAAGTATGCAATGAAGCCCAAGTGGCTGTGGAACAAATATCATCCAAGGAAACCCTAGATCTAAAAGCAGCTGATGTAGCAATGGCCCTAGTAGAATGAGCGCGGACTCCCTGAGGTGCAGGCTGTCCCGAACTCTGACATGCTAAGAGAATACAGCTCGCTATCCATCGTGACAGTGTAACTTTAGAAACCGACTTGCCTAGGTTGGTTTTGGCAAAGGAGACAAACAACTGATCGGATTGTCTATGACCAGCCGTTCGATGAATATAAAAGCGCAGTTGTCTGTGCACGTCCAAAGAATGCAGCTTATACTCTCCTTTGTTCTGATAGTTGGGGAAGAACACGGGAAGATTAATAGCTTGATTAATGTTTGCTTTGGAAGATACCTTAGGCAGAAAAGACGGATTGATCCTGAGGTAAACTCTATCCTGATGGAAGGTCAAATACGGTGGTTTGACACAGAGAGCCTGAAGTTCAGAGACTCTTTTGGCCGAAGTAATGGCCACCAGAAAGGCCATTTTCCAAGAGAGGTATTTGAGATCAACTGTGGCCGCCGGCTCGAAAGGGGGGCTAGTCAAGGCCGGCAGAACTAAAGCTAAATCCCATGGGGGTACTATCTCCCTGACAGGAGGTCTGAGGAGGAAGGTACCCTTAAGGAAATCTTTACAGAGCTTGGAGGTAATAAGAGGGCCAGACTCATGCCCTACATGATAGTGCGAAATCGCTGCTAGTTGCACCTTGACTGTAGAACAGCTAGCCCCCTGATGAAAAAGGGTAGATAGAAAATCCAAAATCGATGTTAAAGGCGCTGTAAAAGGATTTAAATGACAGTGCTCAGCCCAGATGGAAAAGCGTTTCCACTTACTCCGATAGACCTTTCTGGTGGATGGCTTGTGTGCTGCTACTAGAATGGCTTTGACTGGTGAGGAGATTTCGGGAGTCCTAATCATGAGTGGAACTGGAGCAACAAAGCTGTCAGCTTGAGGTTGACCAGGTTGGGGGTCGGAAGACCCAGGGGGTGAGTAATGAGATCCGGAAGAGGATCCAAAATCCAAAGTGGATGAATCAGGTGAGACCATAGGTACGGGAACCATGTCTGACGAGGCCAGAATGGGGCAATGAGGATCATCTTGCTCCCCAACCGACTGGCTTTCTGTAAAAGTTTTAGCATCAGAGGCAGTGGCGGGTAAGCATAAAGGAGACCGGGAGGCCAAGCATGTACTAGAGAGTCTCTCGGGGACTCCCCCAGAGGGGGGGATTAGGGCGAAGTAACTATTGCATTTGGTATTTGAGGGAGAGGCAAAAAGATCGCAACAGGGTTGCCCCCATTGGGCAAATATTCGCTCCGCTACTAGAGGATTGAGAGACCATTCGTATGGAGTCAGGATTGTACGACTGAGCCTGTCTGCTAGGATGTTGGACCATCCCAGAATGTGCTTTGCAATGAGAAAGCGGTTGGTGGATATCACCCATTCCCACACTCTCATGGCCTTGTGACAAAAAGGGTAAGACCTGGTTCCCCCCTGTTTGTTGATGTACCAGACCACTGACATGTTGTCCTTATGTACCGCAATCGTCCCATTCGGAAGAAGGTCGTGAAGTGCCTGCAACGTCAAAAGCACCGCCCTCATCTCTAGGACATTGATATGCAAGGACGTCTCTATGTCGCTCCACGTGCCTTGGACCATTCTGCCTGAATAATGCCCCCCCACCCCAGGCGAGAAGCGTCCGTGGTCACTGTGGCAATGGGAGGAGGCATCGAGAATGGACGTCCTGTGTGGAGGCTCAGGGACTGGAGCCACCACACGATCAACCTTCTGCAAGTCCTGTTTAGGGGAATGGGATGGTACAGAGGTTTGCGAGACAGGGACCATTGCACCTGAAGGGTCCACTGCAGGACCCTCATATTCAGACAGGCCAAGGGCAGCAGAGAAATTGCTGCCGCCATGGATCCTAGAGCCCTCAGGACCAATTCTGCCGGTGGAGCTTGAAGTTGGAGGATGGCCTGTACATGCAAACTCAGGTTCTGAAGCTGATCTGGAGCCAGAAAAGCAAGCATTAGTTTGGAATCCAGTCTCGCCCCTATGAAATCTATTACCTGTGTAGGAGCCAGAAAGGACTTGGCCATGTTGACTGTCAGTCCTAGACGTGGAGCAAGATTGAGGAAGTAATCCCTGCATGAACAGAGCAGATGCTTTGTAGGGGCGGTAAGGAGCCAGTCGTCCAGGTACGGAAAGACCTGAATCCCCTGGAGTCTCAGGAGGGTCGCTATTGCTGCTAAGACTTTCGTAAACACCCTGGGTCTGAGGTGAGACCAAAGGGGAGGGCCCTGAAATGAAAATGTCTGGCTCCCAGCTGGAAGCGGAGAAACCTCCTGGAGTGTCTGTCCACTAGAATGTGATAGTACGCATCCTTGCACATCCAGTCATTCTCCTGTAACAGGGGGAGAATAGATTGCAGTGTGACCATCCGGAACTTTTCTTTGGGTACTGCCAGGTTCAAGAGAGAGAGGATGAGGATGGGCCTCAAGTCCCCCGTCTTTTTTGGCACCAGAAAGAACCTGGAGTAAAACCCTGATCCAAGCTGATCTGGGGGGATGGGTTAGATGGCTCTTTTTTGTAAAAGCTGCTGAATTTCTGTAGCAGCCGCCTCCCTCTGACTGGGTGGAACGTCGGGGAGGCTTCTGGTTTTGGGGGTTACAATAAAGGGAATTTGGTAACCTCTGGATATGATGCGAAACACCCAGCGATCTGTTATTATGGACTCCCACATTGCTAGGTGCCTCGAAAAACGCCACCCGACTGCCTCCAGAGTGGAGCAGCCGGGCAACCCCTCAGAGGTTCTGCGTGGGCCTCTCAGAGAAGGGTTCTCTGGACCCAAAATTCCTGGGACCCCCTCTGCCTCTAGGGCGGAGTCCTCCCTGTCCTCCTCTGCCACGAGAGGACTGGTTATCCGGAGCAGACTGGGATTGATGCAATTTCCGGAACCACATCTTCTTCTGACCCTTTTGGTTCTTGGAAATGGACCTCTGGGGAGCAAAGAAGCGGACTCCGATGGCAGACAATGTCTTCCCGTCTTTCTCGCTCTGGACTAAAGTGTCGCGAACAGTTTTGCCAAACAGAGCAGAACAATCAACGGGGGCATTCGCGAATGACGTCTTAAAGGGTTCTGAGAAGTCACAATGTCGGAGCCAGGCTTGTCGCCTCATGACCAAGCCGACTCCGCCAGCTCTAGCGGCTCCCTCAGTGGCGTGAGACAAAAGCCGCATAGAGGTGTTAGAAATGGACCGTAGAGTGGACAATGGGGAGGAGTACAGTTGTTTGTCCCCTTCCGAAATAGACTCTGGGGGGGAGGCAGCGTATTCTTTGATCAGATCCCGCTGCATCCGGATGACATGAGCCATATAGTTCAGCGCCCTCATCAAGAAGGTTGCTGAACTGAAGGCCCGCTTCCCAAGGCGGTCCATTGGACGAGACTCCTTGCTTGGTGGGTGGACCGTGGGGCTCTCCTGAGCCAACTCTCTCTTGGTGGCCGCCGCCACCAACATGGCATCCACAGGGGGACCTCTGCTCCAATGGGTTCTCTCTGTGGGGGCACTCAAGATCCTGTCCGGATGCTTGGGGACTGGCTCTACAGTGTCTGGCTCCCTCCAAGCCCTGGTGGCAATAAGGTCCACCAGGGGGTCGGGGGGGGGACACCCAAGAGGTAGATGGCCCTGCTTCGAACGCCTCTAGGAATACGGACTCATCGGAGGAAGACCTGGGGGCAGACCAACCCCCCCGATCCTAAGCATTTCCATGATGTCTCCAAAGGAGACATCCTCGGGGGGTGACCTAGGGAGCCTTCCCCTTCATCTAAGTCCGTATCTTCCGTAAGGGACTCGGGGGGGGGGGGAATCCACGTGCCTCCTCTTACACTTAGACTTGTGAGGAACCTCCTCGGGGGGGGGGCTGTCCGAGGAAGTCTCACCAGCAATGTCATGCTCCGAAGGAACATCCTGAGGCGCTGAAGCAGGCTGCCCCAAAGGCCGGGTGATGGGAGCCTGGACCAGCTGAGAGGGAGTGCAGGGGGGAGCTGAAGCCAGGACCGGAGGTCCAGATGCACTCAACAGTGCCCTCTCCACTGCAGCGAAAGCCGAGGGGAAGCCGCCCTCGGTAGGATCCGAGAGTCGACTCCCACCCGGATCCGAATTGGGGACCGGACCCGGGGCCGAGACCATCAGATCCGAAGGACCCGCGTGCTCCGACAGGGACAGAGCCGAATGCACACTGAATCCCACGGCTCCAAGAGGTTGGATCTGACAAAGTCGAGGGAACAGTCGGAGCCGAAGTGCCCAGCACTGTCGGCTCCGACCCACCCCCGGATCCAACGCGGCTCGGCTCCGAATGCTCCGAACCCGGAAAACGGGTCGGAGAAGGAGCGACTGGAGCAAAGAATGGGGTTGAGCTCCCCCCGGAGGGGGGGGGGGGACAAGAGCACTCCCATCTGCAGCTGGGCCTGGATGAACCTCCTCATCATCCGGTCCATGTCTGCATCCGACATGCTAAAAGTGGACCTCGAAGAGGCCACCGAGGCAGGCCTGGAGTGTGCCTCGATGAGGAGTGGGTCACCCCCTCCTCGGGTCCCGGAGAGAAGCAAGGGGATCGGATCCGAGGAGGAGGTGATCCAGAAGCCCTGGAGGGAGAAGCCCGTTGGCGGGCGGGGCCGAGGAGGAGTCCTTGGCCCGCCGCTTATGGTGCTTCTCTCTCCGCTTGTCTTTCTTGGCCTCCCTCTCCTCCGGAGCCAGAGCGGGAGGTTGAGTCCCAACCGGAGGGAGGGGGACAGGAGCTGCTGCCACCGAGGGCTGGATAGTGGCCACAGAAGTACCGGAGGCCGGAGCCTGATCTGGGGGCAAAAGGCCTGCCAGAATCAGCTTCGACCTTCGGTCCTTAAGTGCCCTGGGGTTGAACGCCGTGCAAATCGCGCATCCAGAGGAGAGGTTTTCAACCCCAAGGCACCTAACGCACCGAGTGTGACCATCCGCCGGAGAAAGCTTTTGGCCACACTCGGTGCACTTAGAAAAAATGGCTTTAGGGGCCTCAGACATTTTAAAAAGGAGAACACACTCACTAGGCCCCTAAACACACCACACACACACACACACACACACACTATGACCAGCGAGGAAGGGAGGAGAAAAGGATCACAAAAAAAATAAAATTTAGTTAGCTAAAAAGGGCTATAAGGTACCTAATCACTCACTCTCACTCACAGCAACAGAAAAAAGGAAGAAATTTAGCAATTTTTTTCCTCACAAATTTCGATCCACCAGGAGCTCAGGAACCTAGCTTGTAGCTTGAAGCGCGGAAAACTAGATCTGGGGTCAGTCAGGGTTGGCAGGGGATTATAGGTAAAGGGAGGAGCTAGGAGCTCGGATCTATGCTGTGGTAGAAGTTGCCGGCTCGGATCCGAGATCGGATCCGTATCCCACAGGTTGTTGACAAATGAAGTGCCTACTTCAGATGCACTGTTCTACCTTCATCCAGGCCTATCACACAGAGTCAATGGGCTATGACAACATCACAAATCACATATGGTGTGACTCAGCACATACACCTTCCTGAAATGGTTGAGTACACAGTTCAACACACCCTCCAAATGGCCTATGTTCCCACACAAGGGTGTACATCAACATGCATCCACCTGAGCTGGGGAACAGCACATGATGCATGCATGTATAAAGACATCCTGACTCTCCTCGACTGTGGGGTAGACCAACATGTCATCATGGACCTCTTCTATATATACAGTAGTAATATTCCAGGTGTGTGCAACAGACCTGTATGAGTTGTTAATGCTACATTCGCTCCGTTACATCTGACAGATGTCTTGAAAGAGGTCATCGAGGGCACGTATGATAACAGTATCATCCTGTGGAACTTAAACAGGTCAAAGTATATGACACAAATCCACACTTAGGTATTCAATCAACACTGTCATGTGTGTCCACAAACAGCTACATAACCAAATGGGTAGTGTATGACATACATGGCATCTTGCTATGTTCAAATGTGTGACGTGACATATATCTCAGGACCAGTGATCAGGTCAGTACATCAGCGGTGTCTATTATGCCCTTTCCTGCCCAGTAGTTAAGGGATGGACATCACAGATGGCATACACATGATGTGTCCAAACAGCTGGCTAAAGGACCACAGCTTGTGGGCAATCGTTGACTCCAACTGTGGCATTATTATAACACAGACAGTATCAACACATACCAAAAAATGCTGGCTGTGACACCACCTGCATTGACAAGAAACATGGAGGGATTTGTTGAATCAAGAAACAGACACATCACCAAAATATAATGTGGACATCACACCCAATAATCAGACCTATAGGTATGTGACCTGTGTCCTGGGGTAGAGGGTAAGTGGTAAATCCACCAGCATGTGATCACAGTGCTGACCACTCCCTTGAATGTAAAACAACTACTGGGTATGTAAAAGACATGCACATGAGGGACCATAATAACTTCATGGTTTCCAGCCCTCATCACACCAATAACTGTGTACAATGCACTCTTTTTAATGTACATCCCCGCACATCTTCCATTGATGGATTACTGAAGTGTACCACCTTTGTCACAGTGCTCTGTCACACAGTTAATTGGCCACACCTAGATATTCTTTCTGTGGAATATACATCACTGTCTGATGGTGCAGAACACCAATTAAGTTGTTACACCACATGCATGTGTGTGCTACCTGTTCTGCTTACTAACACAATACATACATAGGTGCTTAACAACATTAATGGCATGTATTGTTTCCGTGACAGCATGGATTGTGCCATAAATATATGTGTGTGTGTGTGTGTGTGTGTGTGTGTGTGTGTGTGTGTGTATGCCATGCACACAAGGCAACTAGTCTGCACTGCCCATACTGTTGCATACAGGTATAACACCTCCAGCAGATGTTAGAGTGGAAGGACAGTGTGCAAGGCTGCCCTCATAGAGTGTGGATGTATCATAATCGTTATTCAAGAGTGTGTGTGGAGACTCATCTCTTATTACACTATATTACATATGTTATGTCAGAGGCATAGGATTAGTGGTGGTATTATTATGATATCGTCCATGATTGTGATTGGTTATTGTAATGTTCTCCATGATCATTTACCTGTGGCCACCTTGCTGGAGACCTCTGGTGAGGGCACACTCATATTCAGGCATATCATTTAGTACAGCTTCACAATATGCACCCTACCCCAACTGTATATCAGATCACTTACAGATGTTGTGATGACCTTTCTTTACCCTGGGCCAGTAATCAAGGAGCCTCAATCCTCACCACTGACACTGGTGAGAGAGGGTCTCTAAAAACAGGAATGAATTTACACAATATTTTCAAATGCAGCTCTCTGCATCAAAACAGTTTCCCCCAAGAGCATACAGGGAACACACTCCACTGGGACTGGACTGTCTCTCCAGATCCCAAGAAAGACTCATGTTGGAGCACTGTGATCCAGTTCCAAGTAGCTCAAGCCCCACACCTGGCTATTTGATTTTCACACACACACTACTGGAAAAGGCTGGTACAGATTTACTAGCTGTACCCCTTCTGTCCAAACTATAAGGTAACCTTGTTGCCACCAGTCAACCACTGTCAGGCTCTTATAAGGGTATCCAGTTGTACTGAGTAAAATCAATACTAACATAAATGGTAGAGTGTAACCAAAACAAACAGCTTTTTGGAGTAACCAATGTGTCACTAAAATAATCACAGGCACTCTAAAGACATTAAATGTATTCTCTAAAAGACCAGCCACAATGAAAGGTATAAAAGTATGTAATAACAGATAAAACTGAAAACATGACAATACTAAATATCAAAGTACAATAAACATCAGAGTTTCATATCACAGGAAAAATAAAAACACAGCTGGACATAATCAAACAGATGCAGAAAAACACTTTTAAACTAACCTCACTGTATTTCCTGACTGTCTAAAGAATAACTGTTCCCTAGCTAACTTAATTAATACAACAAGGAAATAGGATGCTGACATGCTTACTTCCACAATGCAAGATGATGAGCTTCCAACTAACTGAACTGAACTCAACTAACTTACTGTGATAACTGTCGTAAAACTTTTATATATCAGGTTCCAAAAGAAAAGAAAACAAAAACTGCTGGAAGAGTTCCATCCTGTTAGTGCTGGCTATAGAATGACACCACATTTCATCACCTGACTTTGGTGCAGCACACATTCATAGCTTTGCTAAGATCTGTTGCAATATTTGAAAGCTATATAACAATTTCAATAACCTCTACTCTTCCCTTCCAGAATTCCTTGTTTAAAATAAACATTTAATCAGTTATAATAACACTGTCGATACATTTTTAACACAAACATCTCTACAAATCAGTGTGAGAGTCAAATGACACAAAATTATTTTTATTTATTTATTTATTTTCATTTATTTACATTTGTTGACCGGGAGTGTCCGACTGGACGTAGGTCCATTTTCAGCGGAGGCCCGGGGAGAAAAGCTCCACAGTTAAAATAAACAGACAGTAGTTACACTGGATTACATAGTGATTAACAATTTAACATAGCAATTACTTACAACATATTTACAGATGAAGAACATAGTACATCAGTAGACAACTAGAATCTTCATCTGTGAAGTACATAACAGACATTAACAAATGTTACAATAAGAAGTTCCTGCTGTATAATAAGTACTAGGCTTATGAGCATCTGAGCTTGCTATAATCAAGGTAGTTAGTGGAGTGGAAAGAAAGGTAGTGGTTGGATGGGGTGGGTGATTTTAGAGTGGGAGTTTTTTTACATTTTTAATGTAAAGTCTGTACTGTACCATACAGGTATGTGCTTGGTGTTGCTGGTACAACCATCTTCCACTAACATGCCCTCCTCTGCTGTACATGAGGGAGTTTCACCTGTCCTCTCTCCCTGCGTTCATTCCTACAATTCATCGGTGTTTCCCCCTATTCAATACACACAGTTCCCCTGAGTTATCATTTTACATGGAAGTCCTACGTCCTGTTAAAGATCATTAACACAACTGCAATACAGAATGCCTGGAATGGGATATCAAAATACTCTGCATTGTAGGTACACCATCCTGCACTGTGTGGACCCTATACTTCACATTCATACCTCGCACCTGTCCAGATATTCTCAGAATGTGCAGATATTTTCCTTATCAAATTAGTTGCTTTCTGCATATCACTGGGATGATCTCTGCTCTGATGTGACTCAATGTTACATACGTGTGAGTTACATACCTCTCAACTGTCTTGATTTTTGCAGAATGTCCATATTTTGTCTCATATTTGCGATCTTTTCCTCATTACATTTTTGTTTTCTAGCAAATCATTGGAATGTCATTGTGGAGTGAAGTCTGAAACTGATGACTGACATTTGAGTTTCAAACTTTGTGCTCTTCAGGCAGTTAATGGTAATGTACAACCTATATATTCTATCAACTTTCTAAGTTTAGAAGTGCGTGATTAAATATCTATACCTATTTTTGGGCCTTTGTCCCCATATCTTGCACAAAGGGGATGACAGATATATTTGAGTTTCATTCCACCACATATCTATGTGACATCTAGCACTAGGAACTTCCCTTATTCTTTTTTTGACAAGTGTCACTGGATCTTTAATACATATATATATATATATTGTTTTAGATATACTCATACAGATGGGACCTTGTGCAGCTCATTCTATGTCTCATAATCAGTAACTACTTATAAATATATTAATGAGGAAGATCACATCCTGTCAAAGTGCTAGGCCCAACCTGCAATACCAACAACAAAAATAATGCAAATGAACCTTCTTATACATAATGCAGCATTACCGCAGTCAAATAATTTGTATAAACTGTTGCTCCTTTCTCTTATATTTTCACTCAATGGGCAAGTAACACAAGATGTATATAACTGAAACAACTACAAGCTGACCTTGGAGTAAGTCTACATAATGAGGGACATTGTTAGACCACCACCAGAACTACATGATGTGGCTGAGATTCTCAATGTTCTCCTTTGGCTATAAGCTTAGTAAGAACCTATAAGCCTGTGAACCCTAATAACTTTAAAGCTCATCACACCAGCTTTGACAGAACAATCTTATGGGAAACTATACAATAACAATGACCTCAACCTTGATATAAGAGCTCAGCCATGTCTAAACAGTATTGTGGCATGAAGCGATAGGAAGCTTGTATAATGTTTAACACTTTATATGAATTTCCCTTTGAACTGACAGAACGTGCAGGTAACTTATGAGAATTTTAGTTCCATTAGTTTTTTTGTTCTGTGTGAGCCACTTTCCTCTCTTTTATTTCTTATGTCAAGTGGCATGTCATCATTAATGACACCGCTGTTCTGATCCCACAGAATGATTCTTTTAAACATGACTGCTTGAAGAATGCATGCAGCTTCTGCTTGACACATTGCAGACAAACAAACATCACTCTAGGAAGTTTGCTGCTCGGTCCAGGGCTGTAGAATACTCTATGCACTCTGTCATTAAAATACTTTTACTGAAGCAGAGATGGGCTTGCCAAAGATAGGAAGAGACCTTGCACTGGTGAGACGGGAACGTTTAAGAAAGGTGTCTTATTAGAATAGTGTTTGTGCACAGTTTGTCTATGGCTGCAACAATTTAAAATAATGCAGAGGTTATTTTTTAATTATTTTAAGTTCCTTTTCCAGAACATCAACTATTTTTTTTTCATCTGATCTTTTTCTATAACTTCCACAGTTTCTGTAATCTGAGGATTGCAGATCTGAAGTGTCTGCGGGAAAAGACTTCAACAAGTTATCCTCTGGATCAAAGTCATGAGTTTACATCTTTGCACATTTTTTATGTTTATTGCCATCCTGTGAGCACATTAGTGATCAAGGGAGATTTGTGGCCCTGGATATCTCTATCTCCATATGCAAAGTCACTAGTTCAAGTTTATTAATTGCATGGATCAGACCCGTAGAGCTAATTGTAGTCAGTTAACAGATTAAAACACTGCATAACCATTGTTCCATGGAAAAAATGGTCAATAATGCTGGAAATGAATATTACGGTTGAAAGCGTGGTGAATGAGAAGGATCAGTACAGGGATGCAGGTAGCTATTCTGCAATCATTTTCATTCTGACAAACAGAAATATATTGATATTTTAACTTTATATAATTTCTATATGCCAGATGTTTTGGTCTATTCTTTTTAAGTGCCGGTTTGATCATGTATATTTACAGAAATAACTTTGTGTTTTGTTTTAGTTTTTTTGTACCTCTCATACATTTTATGTACTGGAACCCCCTACCCACACCAAGGCCACCATCCACTGAAAAGAGCTTTTGTTCACCTGGACCATTCCCAGAAAATACAACAAAATAAAATAAAATAATATAAAAAAAATAATAAAATAATAGGACTAAGGGTAAAATGCAACATGGAAATATGAATGAAAATGCAGTACAGTGAAAAGTGGCATCATATGCACAAAAAATGTAATTATGCAACAGATTGTTAGTTCTACTCAAAAACGTGTACACTACTGGCTAGCCCAATCAGCATGCCTGTTGTAAATAGAACATATCCCAAAAGAAACATGTCCGTCCACTTAAGTTTACTTGTGTGGCTGGACTTGTATTCTAATAAGCTCCACCATTAAAAAACACATACTAAAAATAAAAAAAAAATAAAACTACCATGTAAAATAAGTAAATGTCTGACAAAAAGAAGTACAGTACAAAAGTATACTTATCCCCACTAAACTTACACATACATCACCCATGCCATCTTTGCAAAAGGCCACTTTAGGAGAGTTACACATTAAAAACATAAAAAGTTACATTTTAAAGGCCTACAGATGACTCAGAAGTACAAAAAGCCACCAAACTTCACAGACTAAAAATAGCCTTGTTTTCCAAACAAACATTTTATGCAGTCTATACCAAAAAATACACTGCTACGGCTTGGATACCCTCACAAACTTCTTTATTTGAACAATTCCACACAAATTAAAAGATTGCGCGCTTTCTTCCCTATGCCCAGGGATTTCATCAGAATCTGTGTCTATTACCATTTTCCCCCTTTATATACTCTGTAACAATGATGACATCACTAATTAAACACTAATAAAAATGTATTTAAAGTGCACCATACTTCAATTTAAAACCTATTCTAAATATCTTAAAACGTTTTATTAAAATACATGACAATTCCCTAAGAACACCTTTTATTGACATAATGTCTTTCCATTCCAGTTTCTGCCCATTAAACTACTTCCATTTAAAATTTTATTTCTTGAACTCCATTTTTTTACACAATATAGGCTTAATTGATATTATTTCATTTAACCCTGGGGTTTGGCTTGCTTGTAATTTGATTTGCCATCTTGTTTCTCTTTCTTCTATATGGCTTCTGTAATCTCCACCCCTAGGGTTTTGTGACACTTTTTCTAAAATGCCAAAACTAAACTATTTACAATTCAGGCAGATTGTGGAATGCCTATATAGGGCATTATTAACATTCTTGGTAGATATTTGGTATGTGTGTTTGTATATCCTGTCTTTCAGTTTTACCTACATAAAAGCTGGGACAGGATTTACACATAGCCAAATAAACTACTCTTGTTGTCTGACAGTTTCCCTTCTCAAATCTAACTATAGTTCTTAATGAGTTGTTAATGGTAATGTTCTCTTCTGTACAAATGTACTTACATTGAGAACAATTTCCACATTTTGTAGTGCCATACCTACCCCTATTCTTTGTGACCGTTTCAAAGGTCTTTTTTAAATTAGGACCTATCTTGTACACAAAACTTGGTTTTGAACCCCCTATAGCCCATAACTTCAGGTTATTTCTAAGAATAGCCCAATTTTTATTAACAATTTTTTCTACCTCGAATGCTTTACTCCCATATGGGATGACCATAGCCTTTTCAAATCTATTGTTTTCTTCGTCTGTTTTATTTTTACTTTCCTCTATAGCACTTAAATTCCCTAATAGGGGCTTATATTTTTCCCCCATTCACTTCTTACATATCCAACGTATTCATCTATAATTTTTGTATGGTACCCTCTCTCTTGAAATAATTTTGCTACTATCAATAATTCATCCTCCATGTCCTCTTCCTTGGAAGTCACTCTTGCTATTCTTATTAATTGTCCTTTATTATACTATTTTTTTGTCTTACTGGGTCGTCACTTGAATATTGTAGGTAGGAATTACTAAAGGATGGTTTCCTGTATACCTTAGATTTAAAACAATTATTATCTTTCTCAATGTGTGTATCTAAGTAATTTATCTCATTCTTATTATATTCGTATGTAAATTTCAAAAACCCTGTACTTTCATTTAAATATTGAACCAATTCTTTAATTCTATCTTCTGAACCTTTCTACAAAATAAAAATATTGTCCAGGAACCTAACATATAGATTCATATATTGAAAGAAGTCACTTTGAAAAACTTTACTTTGCTCCCACTCTAACAGCACAAGGTTAGCGAAAATAGGAGCACATGAAGCCCTCATAGCCACCCCCTTGTGCTGCCTGTAATATTCTCCATCAAAAATTATATAATTATGGTCCAAGACTATTTCCATAAATTCCAAAATAAGCTCTTTTTTATCATGTCCTAAAGTGGTGTTCCTGTGTAGACTCTCTAGGAACCAGTCTAAACCTTCTTTTTTTTTGGGATAGATGTAAACAAATCGACTACATCTATAGTTAAGAAAATAATTTCTTGATCCCAAAGTTCTTTCCGTATCCTTCCTAGAAAGTCCCGATGAGTCTTTAAAAATGTGCTCTGCATTCACTACCTGCTGTTTCAACCATCTATCTATTACGACACCAAAGGGGTATGTTTTCAACCCACGTCCATTTTATGCAGAACACAGCAAATACAATGGATATAAAAAGTGTACACACCCCTGTTAAAAATGCCAGGCTTTTGTGATATAAAAAATGAGACCACAATAAATCCTTTCAAAACTTTCCCCACCTTTAATGTGACCTATAACCTGTACAATTCAATTGAAAATGAAACAAATCTGTTAGGGGGAAAAATATAAAAAAAATAAAAAAAACTTACAATAAGCTGATTGCATAAGTGTGCACACCCTTAAACTAATACTTTGTTGAAGCACCTTTTGATTTAATTACATCATTCAGTCTTCTTGGGTAGGAATCTATCAGCATGGCACATCTTGACTTGGCAATATTTGCCCACTCTTTCTTGCAAAAGTGCTCCAAATCTGTCAGACTGTGAGGGTATCTCTTGTGCACAGCCCTCTTCAGGTCACTCCACAGATTTTCTATTGGATTTAGGTCTGGGCTCTGGCTGGACCATTCCAAAACTTAAATTTTCTTCTGGTGAAGCCATTCTTTTGTTGATTTGGATGTATGCTTGGGGTCATTGTCATGTTGAAAGGTGAAATTCCTCTTCATCTTTATAGCAGATGCCTGAAGGTTTTGGGCCAAAAGTGACTGGCACCTAGAATTGTTCATAATTCCCTCCACCTTGACTAAAGCCCTAGTTCCAGCTGAAGAAAAGCAACCCCAAAGCATGATACTGCCACGACCATACTTCACCATGGGGATGGTGTTCTTTTGGTGATGCAAAGTTTTGTTTTTTGTGCCAAACGTACCTTTTGGAATTGTGGCCAAAAAGTTTAACCTTGGTCACTTAAGACCATAACAAATTTTCCCACATGCTTTTGGGAGACCTGATGTATTATTCAAATTTTAGCCAGGCCTGGATGTTTTTCTGTGTAAGAAAAGGATTCTGTCTTGCAACCCTACCCCATAGGCCGGACATATGGAGAATACAGGAGATTGTTGTCACATGTAGTACACAACCAGTACTTACCAGAAATTCCCGCAGCTCCTTCACTGTTGCTGTAGGTGTCTTGGCAGCCTCCTTGACCAGTTTTCGTCTTGTCTTTTCTTCAATTTTGGATGGATGTCCAGTTTTTTGGAATGTCGCTGCTGTCCATATTTTCTCCACTTTTTGATGACTGTCTTCACTGTGTTCCATGGTATATCCAATGCTGTGGAAATTTTTTTATACCCTTCTCCTGACTGATACCTTTCAGGAATGAGATCCCTTTGATGCTTTGTAAGCTCTCTGCGAACCATGGCTTTTGCTGCAGCAGGCAACTGAGTAAATGTCAGGAAAATCCTACCAGGACAGCTGAACTTTATTTGGGGTTAATCATAGTCTCTTTAATTGATGGCAGGTGTGTACCCAAGAAGACTGAATGTTGAAATTAAAGTAAAAGGTACTTCAACAAAGTATTATTTTAAGGGTGTGCACACTTATGCAACCAGCATATTGTATGTTTTTTTATTTTTTTATAGTTTTTCCCCTAACAGATTTGTTTGTTTTTCAATTGAATTGTGCAGGTTATAGATCACATTAAAGGTTGGAAAAGTTTTGAAATTATTTATTGTGGTCTCATTTTTTATATCACAAAAACCTGGCATTTTAACAGGGGTGTGTACACTTTTTATATCCAAGGTACATTACAAACATTCAACCTGACACATACATGCATACAAGAAACAGCCATCCAGTGGTGATAAACTTCTTCATGAAGCAGAATAATATAAATTATTGGGAAAAACTCAAGAATTTCAATAATGGGAGTATGGAGATGTCTCCCTATTATATATGGAATTCATTCCTCAATCATTTGCAGGAAAATGGCAAGTTCCATGAAGAGAAGACTATAAATATGAGACAAACATCTACACATTCTATGCAGAATCTACACAAACCATGTAGAGTCTTCACAGAAAACAACATAGACCATTCCTGTTAAAAACAAAGGCAGGAACAGTAATGTACTGTGCAATGGTAGAGCATGTGCAGTACATGCCTTCCACTGTCCCAGACTAGCGGAGGAAGAGAACTAAAGTCCTTTAATTCAACATTATTTATGAAAGGCAGGACTTTTTCTTAAATAATGTCATTCTAGAATATCAATAATTCACTCCTATGTGTGGGGTAAAGCAGGATTTACCCACAGTTGGCTTAGTTTACCCACTCACGTTTTGATCAAACTGTGTCTGTCCTATCAAACTGCATCTGTCCTGCATTACTCAAACCCAGTCATGGATTACTGTTAAAATAATAAATTGCGCAGTGGTGCAGTGGTTAACATTGTCACCTCACAGCAAGAGGTTCTCCGGTTCGATTCTCGGCTGGGTGCCTTCTGTGTGGAGTTTGCATGTTCTCCCTGTGTTCGTGTGGGTTTCCTCCGGGTACTCCGGTTTTCTCCCACATTCCAAAGACATGCATTTGGAGCATTTCTCCCCGGGCCTCCACTGAAAACAGGCTCTGTGGAACCTAGTCGGACTTTCCCGGTCAACAAATGATTAAATAAATAAATAAAGTATCTATGTTTTAGTATGCACTATTTATTCTATGTCAAGCAGAACAAAAATATCATCTCATTATAATGTAAGAAAGAGAAATACACCACCTTTAAATATAGTGCAGATCAGATTTACTAATTTATTTTATTTAACATTTGTTTACCAGAAAGTCTGACTGGGATAGAGCCCATTTTCAGTGGAGGTCTGGGGTGAAATGCTCCAGATGCATGTCTTTGGAATGTGGGAGTAAACCGGAGCACCTGGAGGAAGCACATGTGACTGCAGGGAGGACATGCAGACTCCACATAGAAGGCACTCCACCTGAGAATTGAACCAGAGAACCTCCTGCTGTGAGGTGACAATGCTAACTGCTGCACCACTGCGCTACCCTGACTATTGTATGTGCCAAGCCATTTAGATACAAAAAAGACCTAACTGTCTTGTCTTCCATACTCTGTTATAAACGGAATGCACCAAACTAGGAAAATGGTTTCAAATGACCAGCAGTAAATACTAATTAGCAAAAGAAGAGATTTAAAAGATACCACTGTGAAAGTCGTCAAACCTTCAAAACAGTGGCTACAAAACAGGAAATGGGTTTGCTTATTCTGGTTTTAAAGATGGGAAATAGAAGAGGAAATAATCCTGCAGGACCAACAGAGTGGCAAAAGTGGAGCACCCTACAAACTGCAATGGCAATGTAACACTACTGACTGATAAAATCTACTGTCTCACAATTTTAGTGGTATTTCCCTAGGAAGCAGAGGCATGCTGTTGAACAGTTGTAATGCTGAAATAACCGGAATATTTTATTGATACAGGCAAAATAGTATGCATACAAGTACATATCAACATTTACAGTGATGGTGATATCACTTTGCAAATAATAAATGCTATGATTTACTTACAGGCTCAATGCAGTCCTTTGAAAGTGGTGGAGATGGAAATGATGCAAATATTAAAACTCCAACATACAGATATGTCAGGCAAACTAACAAGTATGCAATAGAAAGATCTCTGACCTAAAGGGGAAAAAAAGAGTAACTGTTAATTTCCATGCTTAACAAGTAACAAGGTGTTTACCATGTACAAATGTATTTAGTTAGAAACTGGTAGCTAAGCCATTCAGACTGGACAAGGCTCATTCCTGAATGTAACCAAGGGTGGAAAACAATGGAAAGATAGCAGCATATGGAAGCAAGCTATTTTACAGTCCTGTAAGAGCAAATTCAGAACTGGAATTAAAGTCTGCGAAAAAAGTCAAATAACTGTCAATACATGATGGAAATTTTAATTATTAATCACTAAAGGTGGCAATACTGCAGAAAATGCTGGGCAACATGGTGACTCAGTGTTTAACATTTTAACCTTAAAGCTCCAAGATATGGGCTACAATTCTAAAAATGAGTGGAGTTTACATGCTGTCAATGTCTGTGTGGGATTTCCCTGGGTACTCCAGTTTCTCCCCACCTTCTGAAAAAAACACTGGCTGAATGACTGAAATAGCTATATTGATATTTGTCAACTAGTACCTGTATCTTTGAAAATCAGTCTTTATGTATCTATACACACAGGGAAGGTAGTCTCTAACCTGCAGTCTAAACTTCCACTTGGTCTCACCCCATTATATTACCTTCCCCACAGTTATTTGTTCTCTATACCGTGTTTAATTTTCTGCTTTTTTCAAATAAATTTCAGACCTCACTTGCATATTTTCTATGCCCCTACCTGCAGCCATCCCAGCTGTTAAACATCTTTTCTATTCCTGTGTTAGCTTAGTTCTTAGAATATTATCCACTACTTTATACGTAGAGTATTTTGTATGATGGTGGTAGTTCTTTTTAAGGGCCTGCATTCAAATTCCTACTCTCTCCTTGTTTCTTGAATTCCCTGAAATCTCCTCATTGTTTTATCATCTTGCCTTTCCACATTGGTGCAACTTGTATTGTACATACATGAGTTTTAACTACATATTTCCAAAGTATCCATTAAAATTAGCCAATTCTAAACCCCTTTCTCTATGAGAAAAACAAAAAAACAACTTATCACACTTAACTATTTCCCTCTTCCCCTCCCAAACAAGTTCCTTCAACTCTGTGTTGATGATAGTCCACAATTTCTTCTCTGAAGATACAAATATACCTAATTTGTATATAAAACTAAAGGAACTAGAACAATTTTCACTGCTTTATTCATATCGATAATCAACAGCTTCCAACGTCTCAATTTGTATATTATCTTTTTAGTCTCTCCCCAAATACTCTTACCTGCTAAAATAGAATCCTATTTGACACATACACTTAAATACTTCATTTTATCATATCCCCATAGATATACACACTGCTGAATCAATTAAATGTACAGAGTTTACTGCTATAGCCTTTGTTTTATCTTCATTTATTTTACATCCTGAAAAGCCTTGAAACTTTCGCAAAAAGTTCTTCAATAACAAAATGTCTTTTTTGGATTTGTCAAGTACATAATATAATCTGTGAATAAAGCTAAATTTCCTTGATTACCAAACTAGTTATATTCTTAAACTTGTAAATCCCTTATTTTGTTTTCCAATGGCTCTAAGTATAAAACAAATTACAATGGAGAAAGAGGACACCACTGCCTGGTTCCTTGGTTCAGACACAGCTTGTCAGAGTGGAACCCCACCACCTTAATTCTTGTCTCTAACCCTTCATATATCCTCCTAATTAACTTTTATTATTCTATCAAAGAATGTAGACACTACCATTGCCCTACTTATAAAATTCCAGTTGACCATACTAAATGCCATCTCTGCAGAAAGACCCACCAACTCAAGTGGCATTTCCTTACACTTTGCTTCCCTCTGGATCATCAACGTTCTAATAACCATGCCAAATGTTTGCCTCCACTACACAAAACCACACTGATCCGTATCTATCAATTTTGGAAACACTTTTGCCATTCTCACAGCTACTACTGACAAACACTTTATAATCTTGGTTTAAAATTGAAATTGGTTTATATGAAGCTGGGTCCGACAGGTATTTACCCTCTTTGGCTAATACTGCCCTCAAGAAAGAGGCGTGTCCCCCTTTTAAAATATTATTACACAAAACTTTTCAAATATTTATCAATTTCTTCCCTAACTTCCAAACGTCCACACGAATGCCATCTATTCCTGTATTATTCCTCTTTAATTATACATCAACATTTTTATCTCATCCCTTTCTGTCTCAGCTATTAATTCTTGAATCTCATCTTCCTCGAACCTTAGCATAGTTAAGTCTTTCATAAATATTTCCATTTGTGCCTTTTCTTGATTTACCCATTATTCTTTACAAAAATTTTCTGATGTTATCAAAAATACTTGCTTAATAGCAACCCTAATAAACTCATGCATATAATCCAAGGACTCCAGTACTTTCCCTTTAGCACTCAGCAATTGTTCTTACTCATGTTCTGTGAGAATCCCTTCCTCTGCAGTACTGTATCCTCTGACAAACAATCTAAAGAATTACTGTTACTTCTTTCTCATACCTCTCTCTCTCTTATTTCCACCACAGTTTTAACCCATTTTCATTTTACTCCTTTCCATAGCTATCATGACTGAAGAAATGTCTACCTTCCCTAATAAATCATTTCTACAACCCATTTGTTAAATTCCTCTCTTTTTAATAAATAAGTAGGAAAGTGCCAGTGTCTTATTCTTACATCATTACCCCACTTCTTTACCTTACTCTTATCTTCATTTATTTTACATCCTAAAAAGGCTTGAAACTTTCTCAAAAAGTTCTTCAGCATGATATGAAATAATTACTTGGATGTGTTTCAAAACTTTCAATTAAATGCCAGTTCTCCTGTGAAATGTAACTTCTATCCAGTATAGTCTAGTTATTGTATTTTGTGGAATAATATGCCAGTAAATTCACATCTTCCATTCCCAATATTCTCAAATATTTCTTCAGAAATCTTCTCTCTTCTGATATATATTTTTCCCTTCTAGATCCCTTGATACATCCTTACTTACTATTGCAAATCAGTTTCCGCTCCCCACTGATAATTCATATTCTCCATTGAAAACTAAATATCTCTCCCCGAATTATCATAAGCTCCATAATAGTATTTTTAGGTGGAATATAAATAAATGCCAGTGTAATTCCCCTTTCCTGTCAATAATCCCAGATTACCACAAGTCTACTCTTACTTCTACTGGAACCCCTCTCATAATTATTATTATTATTATTATCTCTTCCCTTTTTCTTTGTCCCTTACACTCTGCTGAATATCCATTTCAAAGTCCTTCTTTTCCCAACTTCACATGCTCATTTCTTTCCAAAGGTGATATCCTATAACACTGCTATATGCATCCTACACTTCACAGAATTATTCAGAACTCTGCTTTTTTGTCTGCACTTGCAATGCCGTTGACATTTCATGATAAAATGATAAGGTAGTCAACTCTGTTAAGAATATTTTTTCTTTCACATATTCTCCATGACAGTTCTTTGGAATATGATTTCTACTTGCAGCTTACGTGTACACAGTAATATTTGGCAGGCATACCTAGCTTGATGTGCTGCTTCTAATCTCTGATTTTGCTTTAGTAAAAACACCCAAGAAACAATAAATTATATTAATATTTGGTAGGCTGACGTAGTTTGCATGTGCTGCTTCTAATCTCTGATTTTGCTTCAATAACACCCAAGAAACAATACACTAAATACATTTTGGAACCTCAACACATTTTAACTTGCAGAAAACATAAAATTATACTTACTTTCCAAAAAGGGAAGCAATCCCATCATACAGGGGCAATTGCCCCAAATAGACAGCTGAACACACACGCTTTACCTATTTCAAATTTAGGTTTAACCATGCTGGAAGTGCAGAACAGAGCCTGTCCCCTGCCTTCACGGATAACATCTGTCCTTGCTCTCTCTCTCTCACCCCCATGTGAAAAATAGCTTGCAAACTTTCAGATAACTGATTTTATAGATTTAAAAAAAGTAGACTGGCTATCGTTAAATGAATAAACCAAACTGTGCACTGTTATATTTAATGTACAAATATTAAGACTATCAGTCTCAAACTTTCATTTATTTTCAATGAACTTCTTACCAGTTCCCTTTTAACTCATTACAACCAAGTGGTGCCTTCAGTTGTTTCTGCAGTTACATCTTACGGCCACCTTTAGGCATCAAATATTACTTGTTTATATCTGTAATTAATAATTCCAAAACAATGTTACTTACAAGGTATTAAATGATTTCATCTTAGAGCTCACATAATGTCAAATGCATCTATACTGATATGCCACATATGCCTACTGCAGGTAAAGAAATATTAGTTGTTTTTCATATATTTATTTATACTGTCATAAATTTCACATTTTTTTCAAATATCTTGCCAACTAAGTATCACAGACTGAACTGCTTAAAATGATTTGAAAGATCTCAGCTGGATGAACAAAATGCTGCTGACAGTATGTTTAACTTAAGTGGTTCATGGGTTCATAAGTAGGTACTAGGCTATCAGCCCTGGGGCCTATATAAGCCTAGCCAAAATGGTTCCCTGGCTTTCACCACCCAAGAAAATTATTTTCCTGTGCTCTTGTCAAGCAGTGCTGCAGAAGTGATCCCCAGGGTGAATTTTCTATTTCCCATTCAGTCGTCAAGATTTATCTTAAAGAGGGACAATGAGGAGCTTTGCTTGACATGAATGGGTAAGTTTGTTCCAGTGTATGGGAAGTCTCTGGGACAGGAATCTATTCCTCCATCACGTTCTGTTTATTGTGGTGACAAGGTTTAGGTCCCTGGAGCATGTGGTTCGCAGAGATTGGATTTCTTTAAGTGTAGCATGTCCAACAGCTCTGGGTTTAACATAGCTTTGTATGTTAGGCAGAGATCGCCTCTGAGTAGGCGATATGCAACGGAGTAGAGCTGGAGTTTTTTGAGATAGTCTGAGTATGGCATCTGTTTGTGGCCGGTAAATCTCTTAGTGAAGTATTTCTGTGGCCTTTCCAATTGTTGTAGTTGTCTTGTGAGACACATGCCAAACGGGGCATTGTACCCTATAATGGGTCTGATGAAGGATGAGTAGAGAAGAACAATGACCTTTTTTTTAGAGGAGAACTCTTTTGAGATGAAGTGTGCCACACAGAAGGATTTCCTGACTACTGTGGCAATGTGATTTTCAAAGGACAGACTACTGTCCACCTGTGTCCTGTGGTCTCTTATCACACTTTCAGTGTTTAGTGAGGTGCCGCCTATGTGGTAGTTCATGGGTAACGAGTTTTTCCCAAAGGGGATGACAATGCACTTCTTGGCATTGAGCTTAAGGCCATGACTTTGACACCAAGCATCTGTCTCTGTGAGGCCCTTTTGTAGAATGTCTACATCATTAGGTGATTCTATTATGGCTCCCAGTTTGCAGTCATCTGCAAAGTAGATGGTGAACAGGAGAGGACCCAGGATCGAACTCTGTGGTACTCCATTCGTCACTGGTCTGAAGTCGGACTTGGAGTCAGCTACTTTTACAGTATGGGTTCTGTCAGTGAGCCAGATGGTCACCCATCTTGTGACATAGGGATTTATGCCCAGTTTAGTGAGTTTATCTATAATTCCAGAGTGGGGGATGGCATAGAAAGCCTTAGCGAGGTCAAGATAGGCTGTGTGCACTACCTTGCCCTCATCTACGACTCTAGTGACTGCTTCAAAGAAGTCAATCAGGTTTAGTAGATATGATCTACCTTTTACAACCCCAAACTGAGTGGGGTCCAGGGTTTGGAGGTTACCTATGTCTTTGTTTATAAGCTCCAAGATGATATGTTCCATGGCCTTGCAGACCAGGCTCTTCAGGCTAATGGGGTGGTAGTTTCTGGGGTCCGTGGTGGCACCCCCTTTGTGGAGTGGGATAACCATCACTGTGCGCCATTCAGTACGCATATAGTCTGAGATGAGGCTATGACTGAACAAGGTACTTAGGTGGGGTGCCAGTTCATTCTGTAGTTCATGCAGTGCACAGCCTGGGATGTTGTCTGGCCCCATGGATGCTGTGTTCTTGGCTTTGGAGAGTGTGGTCTTTACTTGTTCATCTGTGATTGCAGGCTGTTGAGCTATTCCAAGTTGTTTACAAAATATTACAAACTTAATAGGCATTGTGTTTACTGTGAGTTATACAATCCAGTTTAAGACCTAGAACCTAAATAATACTACACCTACAAAAATAATTTGTGTTGAAGAGTTTGCCATTAACTCTTCTTTAGTAACCCCTATGGTTCCGCAGGTATGAATATGTTTGAAATGTGAGGACATAATTTAATTCTATCAAAAACTTAGGCTTCACTCACTATAAGTTACAGTGCAAACTTCCAGAGCTCCACTGGAGGAAATGAGTTAAGTACTATAGCAATAAATGTCGACGTTGGTGTGGTATATTGAAGATTTACCCGCAGCTGGTGTGGTTTAATCACGAAGATGAAACTCAAGTGATTAAATAAAGGCAACAGTGAGTAAATCTTCAATATACCACACCACAGAGTCGTTTTTTGCTATTATACAATGACATTATTTAAGTAAAAAAATACTTACTTTTCTTAAATAATGTCTTTGTATAATGTCTCAGTGGTGCCCTTCTGCATTTTGCCAGTATCCTGGGGCTTTTCTAATGTACAGCACATGTATACGGAACTTGCGTTTCCAAGCTGTGCAAAGGAAGATCTCAGTTGCCTTTTTTTTTTTTTAATTTATTTATTTAAAAGAAAAAAGAAAGCAGGAGACTTTTAACATTTGGGAGAGCTGGGCCAGAGGAAATAAAAGGTACATTTCTTTAGTTTTGCAGAATGTACCTGATTATCCTCTTATTTTTCTCTGTGCCGTCTCCCTCATTCATTTGAGGTCTTCGGTTTTGTAAATTTATTAAAAAAAAGAACAGTACAAATTTTAATGAGATATGCTAATGTAAAAAAGTCCAGGCAACCGGACCTTTTTCCTTTGGCATATTATCTGATTTACAATGGGCAAGCTGGTTGGGCTGACCAATCAGCGTGCTCCATTTTGAATTATTACTGGCCAGTCATTGTGTAATAATATTTCTTATACAAATATCTCAGAGCATATCTTTAGTCATTTCCTGATTATCTACCTGCAACTGCACATTCACCATCACTCAATTCTAGCTGCTGGTACTTGTTGACGAAAAGAAGTAAAATATCAGCTAATATGTTTCCTTACACAAAAAAAGGTTTTTGTTAAATACTTGAAAACTACAGTGTTTTACAGTTTCCATTTTCCAGCCTATTTTAATTCACTTCTCTACAGCATAAATTAAGAACATTAATCTAATATTTTAAAACATATATAATATGACCAGTACACTTTTATATCTTCACCTAGCTGCTGAAGTTCACAACATTCTATTTATTTATTGCTTTTGTTAACTGGGAAAGTCTGACTGGGTAGAAAAAAGCCCTTTCAGAAGAGGCACGGGGAGAACAGCTCAACAAAATACATAGAGAGAAAGTAATATACATATATAGTGTGATGAAAAATCTGAATATATAATGAAAAAAAAAACTAATAACTCTTTTTATGTATATGTATATACATATATATATATATATATATATATATATATATATTCATATTTTTTCAAAAATCTTTATTGAATTATCACTTGTGACATAGGCAAATTTACATTCATATAAAAGAAATCACATTATAATTAACATAACAAAGCCACGTTTCAATGGAGTTGAGGGATTCCTGTGTTTGGGTTTTTGGCAGAGTAGATGAGTGGACTCATCAGCATACTGAATAATGGTAGTATGTTTACTTTTGTTAAGTAGGAAATTTATGAAAACATAAAATAACAAAGGAACAAGGATAGAGTCTTAAGGCACCCCTAGGTGCACTGACAGAAATGGAGAGATACATACCTCTTAACCTCTTAGCACATGTAATTTGGACAAAACCAAAAATAATGGGGGCAAAGGCCCAAAAATTGGGAATTTTTTTAAATATTGCTCTTATACATATAAAACTGCTAGAATAAACGGCTATGCGTTACCATGCATTTTTTGAAGAATATAAAGTCTGACATACACATATCTGTCATTATGTCATTTGCATCTATATTACATATATCCCATAAGCCTCTATTACAGGAAAATTAAGATATCACACAGTGAAAACTACAGCTTGGCTAGGTTTTTCTTGTAGTTTTTACTAACTGGTTTGTCTATGTGACTTTTTACTCTTTGGTATGGATGTTAGTTGGGATATTTTGCGGATACCTTAATCGTTATGGACATCAGCTGAGTTTAAAGAGCCCGTGTTTCTGAAGAAAAGCCAAACAGTCCTCTTATGCTGTGCTGACACAGTCATAAGAAGGCTGAAATATGCATGTCCACAGCTAGTACGGTTTGGCTTTACTGACCTGAATGAATCCATAAAGAGTTAAAAAGGAAAAAAATCAAAAACTCAAAGACATTCAGAAGCCATACTGCTGAAACACTTGATGTCCTTAATGGTTCATTTCCATGGGCATCTATTACTGGAGGTTTAATGTATCATACAGTGAAAACTCTTGCTTGGATAGGTTTTTTTGTAGTCTTTACATTTAAAATACTTCTGCAAACTATACAGAACTACTTCACAATTTAACATATAGTTTATTTAAAGACATTTACTATACACATTTTACTAATTACAAAAACATTTTTATTACTTAAAGCTATATTTTCACTTACTCACTGTTCTTCTAAACATTAATGACAAAGTGGGAATTATGCTTCAGAGTCCAACCAATTTAATACAGTCAGTAAACTTCCTGTCTTTTTTCCACATCTTGCAGATACACAATTCTCATTTCCAACCTGCATCTTACAGAAATTGCATTTGACAGTTCATCTGTTTACTACTTTCATATTATTGCTGGTCTTCTCTCTCATCATCATGAACACCTAACACTGGTGTCTGGTTCAAGTGGAAGGTAATCCTCTTCCTTCTATTTAGCTGCTGTCAGCATTTTTGCTATACATAAGGACTTGCAACTGGCAAGCAGTCAGTGACAGTGCTGGGAGTAGCTACTTAGGACATGAGAAACTGAGAATTTAAAACAAATTGCAATGAATATTCTTAGCAATCTGGTGTGTAACTGTGCTGTTTTCCTCTAATAATTACCAAAGTTTTTCTTAAAAAGGTTTTAAATTAGAAGGACAGTGGCAAATGTACTCGTGTGTGTGTGTGTGTGTGTGTGTGTGTGTGTGTGTGTGTGTGTGTGTGTGTGTGTGTGTGTGTGTTTGTTTGTGTGTGGGAGGGGGGGAGGGGGGGGAATGTTGCTAAAGATTTTTGTTGAAGGGAAGGAGGGGAGGATGTAGTATGTCAATTAATTAATTTTTTATAATGATTACTGTGTGCACTGGGGGCAAATTTTGGAATATTTTATTGGTACTTACGCTTTTAATGCCTTGTACAACATTTCTGGTTCCCTGAGTTGATTATAGACAGCACAGATAAGTCACTTCAGCTTTATTGGTGTTTACTCTGGTGCGTCTTTTAGCTTTTGTTTATTTTATGTGGTTACTAATGATATTTTCCCATGTTATACATACTCATTCCATACCCGTGGTAGTGGTGCTGCGGTAGCGCTGTCGCCTCACAGCAAGACGTTGTCCTGTTCGATTCTCAGCTAGAGCGTCTTCTGTGTGGAGGCATGCGTGAACGGGCGTGCCTTCGTTGAAGGTTGTGTATCAGGGCTGGTAACTCGGCACGTAAAAATCCACTACCAAACATTAGCGGACCGGAGTTCCGCTGTGGCGACCCCTAACTGGGATAAGCCGAAAGACACAACAACAAAAGACACAACATACATACTCATTCCATTGTTTTAATGACTGTTTTGAGACTGCTTGTTAACTTTGTTAACTATGTTTTTTTTTTTTAATGGACAGTTGCTGTTTTTGCACAAGCAATAGCTTACCCAGTGTGTGCATTAGTGTACTACTGAAAATTGAGAGTGCTGTTGTTGGCTTCTTTATCATTTAAGGTTATTACACCTCCCCCAACTCTCTTTCCTGTCCCTGATCAATACTTCCTCAACAGAAACAATCTTTGGTGCTGCACAGCTCAGCTGGATTAAGCAGAACTACTGTATATTTGAAATTAAACTTATTTGTATATTTGGATACTTCATTCAAAAGCTATTTACACCAAATAATTTCTATATTTGGATGTTTCACTCAAAAGCTATTTACACCAAATAATTTCTTAACCGGTATGGTCCTTTGTATAACCCTGTAAAAGACCTTCTAATATCTGGAAAGGAATGCTTGAGCAACAGAAACGATATCCTATTTAGTTAATTGTAAGGAAGTAAATGAGTGTTGCAATTTGTAAGATGACTTGACTTTGCTGTTAGATGAAGTGACCAGGGGGAGGATGAACCAACCACCACTAAAATTAGTGCCTCACAGGAAGGTCAACCATCTACTCTTAAGTAGCTGCTGGAAGAGAAAATCTTTCATGACCCCTAATGTACTCTTCTGGTGGGGGTGGGGGCAAGTGAGCTATCACTTCTAGGTTAAGTTCCCTGTTCTTAGAGGGATTACAGCTGTTATCTCTACTTTTGTGTCTGCAAAAATAAAATGGAAGGAACACAAAGATTTTGCTATACTGCCCTGTAAATTATACACATTACTTCACTACTAACAGTTATATACACGTAGACCTATACAGATATGCTAGTGTGACAGTGTGTTTGTATAAAATACATATACACAGAATGTACAGATATATGTATGTTTATGCTGCTGTGTCATACAGACACATTATATATATATAAACATGTATATATATATATATATATATATACATACACATATATATATATATATATATATATATATATACATACATATATATATATACATACACATATATATATATATATATATACATACATATATATATATATATATATATATATATATACACATATAGAGAGAGAGAGATAGGTGTCATCCACTCTGTCAAATCAGTTGCCTTTCGACAGAGTGAATGACTCTGAAATGTTCTTAAGTCTTCAGTTCATCGAAACTGTAACAATTCTGAAATTATGAAGGCTTCTGCATTAATGTGTGGGAGCGTTTGAGTGGGAGTAGGCATGTTAAGGTAGGCTTAACTGAGGGCGTACTTCTAGTGTAGCATGTGTGTTGGTGTATGTTTGTGTTTTTGTGTGTCCACGTTGCTTATATTAGTACTACAGTTATGGAAAGTCTTTTTGATAGGTAAGGCATAGAGGTAGATTAAGAGTTAGCAGGTATTAATAAGGTAGTGCAAGGGGGAACAGCTAACTACCTTACTAAAAACCTGCCTAACCATAACCCTGCACCTTACCTTTCAGAAACCCTTTCCATAACATTACCACTACTCATTCATATTTGGTTTAAATGTGAGGTGGAGTTTGGTGATCCAATCACAAAAGGGAAAGAATAATTGTGCACAATTTTACCATAACCATAGATGTTCTTCTCTTCCATGGTGCAGTATTCATGACATGAGGGATTTCCTGCCATACACAATTCCAATGTTCGACCAGTATACAAAAGCCTTTTAACACTTCCAGGTAAGTGGAACATCGCACGTATGCCCAAGGCAGGCGTCGGCCATAAATGTGACATCGTACGTACCATCCTCAGAACTGAATGCCTCAGGAGGAACATCAGCCTACGGTACCAAGGAGGAAAAAACACATCCAAAGAAAGAACAAGAACCAGGGGAAGGTGTGAGGGATAGAATACTGCAACATGGAAGACAAGGACATCTATGGTTATGGTAAGATTTTACACAACTGTCCAGTGTCCTTCTATTCCTGTGCTGCAGCATTCATTACACGAGGGAGAGTACTACAGCTCATGAAGGAAAAAGGGAGAAGGAAGAAGCCGAGGTGGTCTCTACAAAGCCATGGAGAACGGCTCTAGCAAAACTTGCTCTGGACCTGGAAATGCCATCCATCTTGTAATGTTTAGTGAAAGTATGCTAGAAGTCCAAACATCTGCTTCTAAAATGGAAGAGGTATCCAAACTTTTGAAAAAATCACCAGAGGAAGTTACAGCCCTAGTAGAGTGAGCCTTAACAAGAGAAGAAAGACTCTTACCATGAAAAACATAATATAACAGGAAATAGCTTTATAAATCCAAACAGAAATAGTCTGCTTGGAAGCAGGCTTACCCAGAGCCCTGGGATGAAAAGAAACAAAAAGCTGATCAGATTCCCTGATAGCTTTAGTTTTATCCAAATAAAATCTGAGTTGTCTGTGCACATCCAAGCTGTGTAGGATCCTCTCACTGGAAGATTGTGGGGAGGGGAAAAAGGTGGGCTAGTTAATGGACTGATTAAGCAACAACTCATTCACAACCTTGAGTATAAAGGAAGGGTAGGTATGCAAAAAAAAAAAAAAAAAAAACTGTCCATAGGAAAACCAAGAAAGGTGGAAATGCCATCAAGGCTTGTAGTTCAGACACCCTTCTGACTGACGTAATAGTAAGTCGAAGCACCGTTTTCCAGGTACAGTATTGCAGGGTAGCTGTTTCTGCAGGCTCAAAAAGAGCCATAGTAAGCTTTTCCAAAACTAAATTTAGATCCCAGGGAGGTGGAACAGGTTTTCTGGGAGGTCTAATATGAAGAATGTAAAAGTTTAACCTCCAGTATGGCGACCAAAGACAGAGGCAGACATGCAGCAGCAGATGAAAGGTGAGTTTTTACAGAAGAATAAGCCAACCCAGCCTTCAGAAGTTCACACAAGTAACTTAGAACCAAAGGAATGTCCACATTTAGTGGGTCTAGGTTACGAGAAAGATACCAGATGGAAAACCTCTTCAATTTGGATAAATAGGATTTCCTAGTACTGGGTTTTCTACTCACCTGCAGCACCCGAAGCACATCCTCAGAGAAAAGGTGTCTAAAAGGAATCAGAGGTTTATCATCAACAGTGTGAGCTGCAGAGTTGACAACTGTGGGTGAATGAGTGATCCCTTGTCTTGTGTGAGGAGATCCACCATGTGAGGTAACTTGTGATGACTGCCCTTGGCTAAATGCAGAAGAGGGAAACAAATTTGTCTTTGCCAAAAGGGAACCACCAGCAAGACTTTTGATTTGTCCTGTTGAATCTTCAGCAGAACGTTCTGAATAAGAGGGAAGGGGGTGGGAATGTATAGTCCCCTTCCCAAAGATTGAAAGGGCGTCCACTTTCCATACCAGAGGACTTGGCGCTCTCGCAAAAAACTTTGGAAGTTGTCTATTCAAAGGGGAGGCAAAAAGAACTATCTGAGGTGTACCTCACTAGTAGAGAATGTCCAGAAACATATCCCTGGTGAAGCATCCATTCTTGGGACTGAGTCATGGACCTACTCAGAGTGTCTGCCACAACATATTGGTTGGAAGAGATACACTGCCTGCAGAGTGACTTGGCAATGAGTTGCCAATTTCCATGCCAAAAGAGTTAGCCTGCACAGAAGGTACAATTTTGTCCCGGCATTTGTCACATACCATAAAACTGTGGTGTTGTCTGTAAACAGTTTTAGAGGCCCTGGATGAAGGAAAAGTATGAAATCACCGAAGAGCCAGCAGAACAGCCTTCATCTATTTTACGTTTGTGTGTTCCTTCCTTTGCGAAGGAGACCACAAGCCTTGTACCTTCATGGACACAAAGGCTGCCCCCAAACCCATGTCTGAGGTGTCTGTGAACAACTTTTGAGTTGGTAGGGGAGGATGTAAAAGCATGCTGGATTCTGGGTAATCTGCTGAATCCACCAAAGAAGCTCCCTTTTAAGGCAAGGAAGTAGAGGGACAACACACTCCAATGGGTGAGCATGCTGCATCCAAAATGATTTCAGGTACCACTGAAACTTTCTCATGTGGAGTTTGGCAAGGGGTAGCATTGGAATACTAGAAGCCATGAAGCTTAGAAGCTTGAGAAACTCCCTGGCCGTTAAAGACTGTAGAGGGAGAAGGTTCTGGAAGTAACTGACTAGATAGAGAATTTTTTGTGGAGGAAGAGAGGCCAACATGAGATCTGTCTGAATCCTGCATCCCAGAAAGATGGGGTCCTGTGAAGGGGTGAGCATGGACTTTTTTACATTGACCATGAATCCCAACCTTTGCAGAAGAGTAGTAGCAAACAGGAGATTGTAAATCAAGGACTCAGGGAGGGGTGCTTGTAGCAACAGGTCATCCAGACAGGGGAAGACCTGTATGCCCTGGAGTCTGCAGAAAGCAATCACAGGCACTAAACATTTTGTAAATACCCTTGGTGCCATAGAGAGCCCAAAGTGCAAAGCACAGAAATAAAATGTGAGGAAGCAACATAGAAACATAAACATTTTCTGTAAAGGGGATGAATGGAAACTTGTAGGTAGGCATCCTTGATATCCAGGGGGGGGGGGGGGCAAATATGCCTGTGGAAGAATGAGAGGAAACAGTGTTTGGAGCAAAAGTACATGAAAGGTTGCTCCTTCAGGAAGGTGTTAAAGTGAGAAAGATCCAGAATGGGTCTCCATGGGCCATCTTTCCTAGGAACCAGGAACATCCATGAGTATAACCCTCTTCCGCTTTGGGACAGTAGAACGTCTTGGATAGTTCACTGGGATACCAACTCTTGGAGGACCTCTGGGAAGAAAAGAATCATTCTCAAGGTGGTTCAGGAATTCCCATTAAAGGAGGAAGAGCTTTCCAAGGCATGAAATATCCTCTGTGTATAACAAAACCCACGAATCGTGAGTGGTGTGTTCCTACACTGTAGTGAGATCTGAGGGACCCACTTAGTCACAGACTGCCAGGCCTTTCTGGAAAATACTGCTTTTGAGAAGAAGGCTGAGAGGGTTTGGAAGGAGCAGGCCTCCTGACACCCCTTTTACCTCTGGGAGGGGGAGTTTGAGATTATTTCCTGACAAAAGCAGTCTTAACTGGGTCACTCCTTTGGAATTTGGGAAATGAAGACACAAAGATATGTTTTAAATCATGCAATTCTTTGCCTTTCTCCTGCAGAGACTTAAACAAGGTAGCAGCTGCAGTACCAAACAAACCATTATTAATGGTGCATCCATTAGCTTGGCCTTGAAGTTTTCAGGGAGAGGTTGGCGCCTTAACCAAGAATATCTCCTTATTAAAGGACCAGATAAAGCAGCCCTGGCAGATGCCTCAGCAGCATCATAACTGCATCTAACGGAGTGACATACCACTTGGGAAGATGCCCCCAAAATAGAGGAAAGCTGAGACTTAACATTTGAATCCGGAAAATCAGAGAGAAGCTGAGAGGCCAGAGAAAGAAGGGCCACAGCATACTTATTAATATGGGTATGATAGTTAATTGCCCTAAAGACAAGAGTAGCTGAAGTGTACATATTTTCCTCAGCCCTACGGTTTTACTCCACTTGTCTGAAGGAAGAAGATAAGTGGAAGGCAAATGTTTGGATGGCTAATCAGTAGCTACAGATACAGCCAGTAGGTCTGCAGCAGGGCATTTATAAAGGAATTTGCAGTCTTCTGGAACTTTACAGAACCCATATGGCCATTTAGGGGCAGGAGGTTGACAGAATGGGCTCTTAGAAGCAGAACTGAAAGAGTCCAGAAAGGCTGGCAGAACAGGTGGTACAGCACAGGGAGAGGGTGAATACACTTGAAGTAAATCATAGTATCTTCTCTGTACATCAGTAACTTGTGAGCAGTCCCACTTGAAAAACTCCCTCATATGAGTAAAAGTCTCTCCAAAGGTGATGTATTCACCAGGAGACTCAGTTCCACTGGACTCCTCCTCAGGTAATGCATACTCCCAGGAGGGGGAAGAAATTTGGGTAGAGTATGCAAAAGATTCATCCTCTGAGGAATTCTCATCCTCAGATAAAACTTGCTCCCTAAACCTTTTCTGAGGGGAAGAAGCAGAAGGCAGGCTAGGAAGGGAAACACCAGTGGGAGGCTTAAAAGCCATAAAATCATTAAATAATCCCTGTGTGAAGGCCTACTAGTCGGGTGGAGGTTCCTGAGAAGCTGGAAGTTGTTTCTTTTTTTGTTTCTTTTTAAGGGACCCGACATACGCCTGCATTCTATTAAAGTCGTCGGCACTTCCTCCTGAACCAAGATCTAAGAAATACCTCGAGGGCCTTGCATTACTATGAACCTAGGCTCTCCCTGCTCAACTGAAATGGATGTCTGCAATGCCTCTGAGGACATGCCAGTGGCTAACTCCCTGATGGCTTCT
Organism: Protopterus annectens; assembly: GCF_019279795.1. Taxonomy (NCBI): domain Eukaryota; kingdom Metazoa; phylum Chordata; order Ceratodontiformes; family Protopteridae; genus Protopterus; species Protopterus annectens. The sequence continues at coordinate 399,759,149 of NC_056730.1, read as the reverse complement.
GCTCCAGTTCCCGCAGAGGAATCTGACCCAAATTCTAAACAGGCCTCCTAGCCTTCACTGGCCTGGAGAGGGACATCTGGATCTTGGCATTCTTCAAGAAACACTAGAGGCCAGCATGAGTAGTTCCACAACTTTATTCGTAAAATAATGAAATACTGCAAAAGGACATAATAATGTCCAAACAACAACACTCAAACTAGTTTCGGCTACTGCCTTCTTCAGTGAGAGAAAATAAAGAAAGAATTATTTCAACCAGCAAACCAGTAGTCTTTATATATTTTTTACCCAGCCAATAGCAAAAGAAGGTATAGTCCATACCCTCTAAATAATTCATTAGTTGACAACCAGGCTGCAGTAAACAAAAAGTAAATGAAGACATAGTTTTGGGATGTCCTTAATAATAATCTGATGTTTGGTATATAACATAAATTATATGCATTAATATAGCAAAAAAACATTAGTAAATGAGTGAATGATCCATGTGAACATACACAATTAAACCATGGGTGAAAATAAAACAACAAGGCTATATATATTGTGATATATATAATACTAAATCAACACTGTCTCTGAGTCCTATAATCTTATAATAATAGATAAATAAATAAAGGAGTATACTCATCATAAATGGTCATTAAGACCTGGTGGAAATAGGGCTCCGAGATGAATAATCCAATACTTTTCTTTGTGGCTAAGTATACTTGGCCATCCTTGTTGATTGTGCCTGTTGCCTGTAATTTTATCAATGACTGTAAACATGAATTTTGCCATAGGGTGTTTAATAGTATGTTGGTAAAGAGCATTTGTCAATTTCATATTACGAATGTCACTCCGATGTTCCCCTGTTCTTATTCTTAGTGATCGTAAAGTTTTGCCCACATAGAAAGCAGAACACTGACATGTTGCCAGGTATATAACCCAGCTGCTTGAGCAATTACCAAATATCCTAACATCATAAACTTTGCTTGTGTTGGAACTGGTAAATTGTTTAAGCTTGTTCACTTGACTACAGGAAGTGCAGTGGCCACAAGGGAAAGTTCCCAAGAGTTCATCCACTATTATAGTCAATTGTTTGTATTTGGCCCCTCCACTCTCTCTCTGTTTGCAGTGTGAAAATAATGATCCCAAGGTTTTACCTCTCCTGTATGATAGTTGACGTTTGTTACCTAGGATAATGTTCCAATTGTCATTCAGAACATTCCTAACCACCTGGTGGTTCCTACCAAAGGTGGTAATGAACCTGATAGTGTTATCGTTTGGGTTGTGTGTGCGGTCCTTGTATTCCAGCAAGGTTTTCCTATCTTGTTTGTCTGTCCATGCAATGGCGGATGCAATATCAAAATTGCAATATCCCCTGTCCAGGAATCTATTCTTCAGATCTACTTCAGCATTCTCATAATCGATATTTGAAGAACTGATCCGGTTAATTCTCAATTTGGGGATATTGCGGATGGTGTGGCACGGATGCATACTAGATGCATGAAGTAATGAATTGAATTGTGGATATTTACGATGAATCTTAGCACTTAGGGTATGGTCCTCATTCCGATACACAGTAACATCCAAAAAATCAATTTGATCAGTATGAGAAGTAATAGAGAACTCGATACCCCATATATTGCTGTTAAGGTATTCCACAAATTCAATAAGGTATGTTGAATCTGCACACCACACCATCCAACAATCATCAAGATATCTCCGCCAGATATCGATTTCCACCAAATAAATGTTATGCAAGGGATTATAAATAAGGCATTCCTCAAGATAGGCCATAAAAAGATCTGCATATATGGGGGCAAAAGAGGCCCCCATGGCCGTACCTTGCAATTGCCAGTAGCACTCCCCTTGAAAATAAAAAACATTTTTGCTAAGCACATGCTCTGACATACAGATAAGCAATGTATTGAATCCCGGTGGATACAGTTCAGCCTTGTTCAACCAATGTTGTAGTGCCTGCAACCCTGCCCAGTGTGGTATGCTTGTATACAAGGACTTTACATCAAGTGTGCACATCAACCATTGAGGCTCAAGTTGTGTGTCTTCAATAATTTTCAAAAATTCTGTTGTATCCTGTATTCTTGCCCTTACATGTCTCAGGAGTGGTTTAAGATGTTGGGTTAAGAATACCGATAATGGTTCTGTGAGTGAACCATTACCCAATACAATGGGCCTACCTAGAGGATGAGTAATGGATTTATGTATCTTTGGGAGTAGATACATAATTTGCTTAGATGGATCCTTAACTTTAAGGTGTTGTACTGTTTTAATGGAGATAATACCTTCTTCCACTGCCGAGTCAAGAAATGCATCAATCTCCTTTTTGAATCGATGTGTAGGATCAATATCCATGTACATATAACATTTGGAGTCAGATAATTGTCTGAGTCCCTCTTGGACATAATAATCCATATTTAGAATAACCACAGCTCCTCCCTTGTCAGCTGGGAGTATAGCAATATTGTGATTTTGCCTAAGTTCAGTAAGTGCCCTCTTCTCAGATGAGTTAATATTGTCTTGTGAAATGTGACATTCCAAATGGGGGAATCGTAAATCCTTAAGTACTGCCTGTTGAAAGATAGCAACATTTTTATTCATGGGTGGTTGAAAAGTAGATTTTTGAAATGTAAATCCAGCAGATCTTTGAGTATTTGATATATCTTGTTCTGAAAAAAATATTTTAAGGTTAAGTCGTCGACAATAATCCAACACATCCAATGCAATTTGATATTGATCAGAGAAAAAACTAGGTACAAAGCCCAATCCTTTATTAAGTATTTTGTATTGGTCATCAGTCAGTACAGAATCTGATAAATTTAAAACATTACTGAACTTCGTTGTAAATGTTTCAGTAAGGACTGAATCAGTCTTGTCATTGATTCTGTTCCTATTTCGATTGGCATGTTTCCTCCCCCCTCTATATTTCCTACCTCTCCTAAAGGGATAGTGGTATTCATTTTTTTCTTTAATGGTGAGTTGACCAGTGTTCCACCCTCACTGTCGGTATATGAGGACTCCTCCCCTGATGTACTGGTATAAGATTTGTCCCTATGTTTAAGTATGGACCTTGGTCTCTTTCTGGTCCTGCCCCTGGTCGTTCCTTGGACTAAGTCCTGAAATCTCACAGTCCTCTGTATTTGAAATGGGTGTCCCTTATTGTAGTCCATAACATCCCTGTTAAATTTTTTAACTTTTCTGTCCCTTATCATTTTGTCATATGTGGATAGTTCCTTGGACAACCTATCAACTGAGTCATGATAATTGGTGCTGGACTGGAATTGTTTACACTCAGTACTCAAATCCTTGACTTCGGATACACATAAGTCAATGATCCTTTCATAATAAGAGGCTAAGATTTTAACAAAAATCATGCAACCATTCTGCAATGCCTGTTCCCATTCATCAGTCAGCCTCTGTTCAGATCTGCTGACTATTGGTCGTAACTTTATACGAAGGCCTCCGGGGGCCATATTTTTATGCAAATAGGCCCTAAATAGCCTGAAGTGCCATGTATTAGCTCTCAGCCCTTTAAGGCCTTTCTCTAAATTTCGAAACGCCAATTCGCAACCATCAGAAATATTACAATTTGGTTGACTTTGGTTGTTACTTGGGATTTGGTCTAATCCAAACACACCAATATCTTCCCCTTAAACAGATCAGTTCTTCAAATATCGATTATGAGAATGTTAAAGTAGATCTGAAGAATAGATTCCTGGACAAGGGATATTGCAATTTTGATATTGCATCCACCAGTGCATGGACAGACAAACAAGATAGGAAAACCTTGCTGGAATACAAGGACCGCACACACAACCCAAAGGATAACACTATCAGGTTCATTACCACCTTTGGTAGGAACCACCAGGTGGTTAGGAATGTTCTGAATGACAACTGGAACATTCTGTTAGCTAATGACTATCTTCGTAGTATCCTAGGTAACAAATGTCAAGCTATCATATAGGAGAGGTAAAACCTTGGGATCATTATTTTCACACTACAAACAGAGAGAGAGAGTGGAGGGGCCAAATACAAACAATTGACTATAATAGGGGATGAACTCTTGGGAACTTTCCCTTGTGGCCACTGCACTTCCTGTAGTCAAGTGAACAAGCTTAAACAATTTACCAGTTCCAACACAAGCAAAGTTTATGATGTTAGGATATTTGGTAATTGCTCAAGCAGCTGGGTTATATACCTGGCAACATGTCAGTGTTCTGCTTTCTATGTGGGCAAAACTTCACGATCACTAAGAATAAGAATAGGGGAACATCGGAGTGACATTCGTAATATGAAATTGACAAATGCTCTTTACCAACATACTATTAAACACCCTACGGCAAAATTCATGTTTACAGTCATTGATAAAATTACAGGCAACAGGCACAATCAACAAGGATGGCCAAGTATACTTAGCCACAAAGAAAAGTATTGGATTATTCATCTCGGAGCCCTATTTCCACCAGGTCTTAATGACCATTTATGATGAGTATACTCCTTTATTTATTTATCTATTATTATAAGATTATAGGACTCAGAGACAGTGTTGATTTAGTATTATATATATTACAATATATATAGCCTTGTTGTTTTATTTTCACCCATGGTTTAATTGTGTATGTTCACATGGATCATTCACTCATTTACTAATGTTTTTTTGCTAAATTAATGCATATAATTTATGTTATATACCAAACATCAGATTATTATTAAGGACATCCCAAAAATATGTCTTCATTTACTTTTTGTTTACTGCAGCCTGGTTGTCAACTAATGAATTATTTAGAGGGTATGGACTATACCTTCTTTTGCTATTGGCTGGGTAAAAAATATATAAAGACTACTGATTTGCTGGTTGAAATAATTCTTTCTTTATTTTCTCTCACTGAAGAAGGCAGTAGCCGAAACTAGTTTGAGTGTTGTTATTTGGACATTATTATGTCCTTTTGCAGTATTTCATTATTTTACGAATAAAGTCGTGGAACTACTCATGCTGGCCTCTAGTGTTTCTTGTTGATTGGTTTGGCCGAGCATGCTGTACGTGCGAGGCGTGCTGTTTTGATCTTGGCATTCTTCACAGGCTCAGCAGAAGGGCCTGACGTATCCTCCCATAATGCTGCATGCTAACCTCCTAAGTCTTTGATTCTCTAGGAAAATATTTAGAGAGTGAAGGTAGCTACACAGAGTTTTGGGAACAAACGCCTGACATATAGAGCAAAACTTATGGTCGGGATTAGGGTCTAAACAAAGCAGAAACTGGTTTTGAGAATCTTTACGTGGAATGTCTTCCACAGCGGCACTTGCCTTTCCTGGATGACATGTAAGCTCAGACAGAAAAGCAGTAGTAAAAGTAAATAGAAAAAACAACGGGGCACTTATCTGAACATGCTTGTACAGCAACCAACAACTCGGGCGAGCAGAATGATGGTTAAAGATGGCATTCGGACTGGTGGCAGAGAAGTTATGAGGATGGCACGTGCAGACATCACTTTTATAGACAATGCTTGCCTTGGGCTTATGTGCAACGTCCCACATACTTAGCAGTGGTAAAAGGCTTTTGTATACTGGACGGACATCAGGATAGTTTATGGCAGGAAATCCCTCATGTAATGAATACTGCAACATAGGAATAGAAGGACCTCTGTATATTTCCTTTTGTGATTATTTCAGTTTTAGATGTTTTGAATTTTGAGATAAAATGAATTTCAAATTGCTAGCATTGTCTGGTTGAGTACAGATGCATTTGCATTTCAATAATTCAACATATACCCGTGTGTGTGTGTGTATATATATATATATATATATATATATATATATATATATATATATATATATATATATATACATACACATATACTTGTGTATATATATATATATATATATATATATATATATATGTATGTGTGTGTGTGTGTGTGTGTATATATATATATATATATATATATATATATATATATATACACACACACATATATATTATACGTTTATACTACATATATTATGCATTTGTAATATATATATATACACATATACCTGTGCGTATATATATATATATATATATATATATATATATATATATATATATACACACACACACACACATATATTATACATTTATACTACATATATTATGCATTTGTAATATATATATATATATATATATATATATATATATATATACATATATATACAAATGCACACAAACATTTAAAACACATGTGTATATTTGTTTGTGTGTTTATGTTTACATCCACTGCCACGTGTACAGATTCATGGGTATATACGTGTATGCCTTTGTGTCATATTTATATAAGTATATATACATATATATATCTGTACACACAAACACACACACACACATATTTTTATGTATGCAGGTGTGTGTGAGAATATGCATTTATTTTCACCTTGGTTCCTAGATAAACATACGCTTGGGGAAACTGTGTAGGTAACAAAACTAGTGATAAGTCGAAGACTGGTCTACGGTGCATAGTATCTCCCCTAGTCAACATGTATGTATGTGTGTGTGTACTGATATTCACCTTCATTCCCATATAAACATATACTTGGGAAACTGTGTATGGATGCTTATGAATGATCTGGCATCCATAAGCAAAGCAAGCACTCATACACATACACAAATGTATGTGTGTATGTTTGTCAATGAATGTCTGTGTCTACAGACGGATATAGACGTACACATATACACAAACACACACATGCGCACACGGGTGGTAAATGTATTTTAGTGGCGTAGTGTGACTTATAGTTTATTTATTTTATAGTTAATGTTTTCATCTTATTTTTTAATTTAGACAAAGACTGTGTGCTTTACAAGAAGGCTCTCTGTAAGAATTTGACTAATTTGTGATTGATTCACAAAAGAGTGATTACAAATGAGTAAAATACCAGGAATACCAACATCGTTCTGAAAGGTCAAAACAGAAGAAAAAAAATGTTTTTTTTTTACAAGAGGCTAGCCACTCTGCACACCTAATGCTGGGGGCTGCAGCCCACACTCCTCTGCTACATATATACATATATATATATATATATATATATATATATATATATATATATATATATATATATATACACAAACTCTGAGGTCACACCATAATGAGGAAAGAGGAAATCCCCAGTAGACCTGGATGTCAACCTTTTGAGGAAAGGCAAGGCAGTCAGACACCAATGATCAACCATATTAACTGTCACACATCAGTGTTTCATGAAGATGACTTGACTTTTCATTGTCAATAACACTGTTTTCTAACTGGCTAGTTGTGATTAGTATTTTATTTTACTTTATATTCTTCAGTTTTAGAAAACTAATTCACTTTCTAGGCAAATGATTTAAGTAGGCAGTGTTGTATTTGACGGAGGTTGAACTACACAAGTGCTGAAAAGGGGGAAAGATTCAAACATGTAATTAGCTGCAGCATTCTTACACCACATAACAATCTATGCCTTTCAATAGTGGGAATCTATGTAAGATGAACCAGAGTTCCCGGGTAGGTGATGGAGGTAAGCGGGGCTGTGTGTGAATGGGAGTGTGCACACACGTACATGAGTGCATATATCTGTATCACTGCTTATCTGGGAGTACTGAGACAGTGTGTGTGTGTGTGTGTGTGTGTGTGTGTGTGTGTGTGTGTGAGTGTGCGTCTTATGTAAGAATGGCTACACTAAGTATCAATATGGTGCATATGTGTGTATCCTTTGACTAGGGGCATCAGTGACAATCTGTGAATGCACAATGTGTTCAACTGCAAAGATGTTGCCAGTCTCAACCAGGTCTCCCTCACAGCAGAAGGATGGTCATGTTTGCCTTTTGGAGATGGTGAAGTCGCCTTTCCAGAAAGAGGACTGATGTGGTATTCTCTGGTCTCCTGGCATCACCTGCACAGATTGGTTGCTGCTGAGGTTTACTGGCAAATGGATGTTGACCCTGGCACTAAAGATCTCTTTTTGGCATGACTGATGGAGACAAGTGACTGGCAGGCTCAGTTATTTGGGCTTCCAGTGTAGCAACTGGACAATAGCACTGGCCAACCAGGTGAGTGATGACTAGGTGTGTTGTGCTCTGGGACATCCTAGCATCCAATCATGCCAGAAACCACCCTATTCCCTTCTTTGTATGCTGCCTCCTTCCCTTAAGTGTCACACCTCATTCCTTGTTCATTATTAAACAATCCCCATCACCAACTGTCCACCATCTGTATATGTTAAACCACTGACCTTCCACTTTTGTGAGCACATCAACCCTTTCTGTTGATGTTCTACATTCATCTTTCAGCCCCTGCTACATGTCGTTCTCCCACTATTCCATCCATGGCTACCCCATCTGTACCTTTCACACTTACCATATTTTTACAAAGTCACAAAAGGGGTTCTCCTTCTCACAATTTTCATGCATTATGGTTACCCTTTTAAGTTTGTCTGTGCTCATGTGCTTCCTTTTTTTCACTTTCCTATACACCCCATTTCCTCTCCATTTTTATGCTGATGGAGGTTACCACTGTGCTATACACACACTGGCATTTCTGTTGGCTGCTACACTCAGCTGCCAGCTGACCACTAGCTACAGCTACATGTTGCTGCACTGCAAGAGTGAGCAAGCATTAACTTGGCCATAACAGCCTGCTTTACCTGTGACATCTGTTACGTGTCACTCTAGCCTGCCTCAGCTGTGACATGCATCACGACAGACACAAGTACTGTTGCAGTGCTCTTCCTGGCTATAGAACAGCACAGCACTGCTTATCCAGTTACCTCTACTCCTCTGTTTTATTATGCAGTCCATTGCCGAGTATACAGATAGCAACCTTCACCTATTGTATGTCTGACTAGTTCTGTTGCGCTTTCATGCAGCAACCTCCTTGATCCTGCACAGTGTATGCCCATGAATCTTAACCTCTGTTTTGTGTGTGCAGTTTGTAAACTTTTACTTGTAAGTATACTACTTGCAAAAAACTAAATAGATTTGGGGGAACTTTATTATGCCTTCAAGTTATGAACAGAATTTTGGTGACATCTTTAGCTTAAAGGCATTTTACAAACATCCATGTCTGCTGTCTTTTTATTATGCCCAAGGTGAGTAAAAAAAAAAAAAAAAATATATATATATATATACACACACACAAACATAAAGATATATATATATATATATATATATATATATATATATATGTATATATATATATATATATATATATGTATACACACACACAAACATAAAGATATATATATATATATATATATATATATACAAGCACATGTACTTTACATACACATATACTCACATAACTATATTTAATATGTTATATATATTTTCTTTTACTTCAGTAGGCCCATTGGATGCAGATGCCCCTTTTCGGGGGTGATTTTGGACCACTGTCTGGGGAATAAAGAATTGATCAGAGTTGCACAGTAGGTAAATGAAAGTAAAAAGAATTAAACCCTGCACCATAGGCACAGGAAACAGCTCATAGGTTTATCCCTCTGCACTAACTGTCAGCCTAATCCTTGGTCCAAGACACTGCTGAAACAGGTATGCAATCAACCACATCTAATTAACAGATATCAATCTATAGACAGAGAGAAAGCAAGATAGTAAATGTGCACATACAAAGTGCATATTTACTATGCAGACTCACACATGCACATATGTACATATTTAAATGTATGTATATGTATATATATATATATATATATATATATATATATATATATATATATATATACATACATACATACATACATATATATATATATGTGTGTGTGTGTGTGTGTGTGTGCACATATATATATATATATATATATATATCTATATATAGAGAGAGAGAGATAAAGAGAAACACAGATGTTAGGTTTTCATGTGGTCTATGTGGTAATAATTAACAAGTAGAATACAGGAATTTCTCATATTTCTCTGCTACCTGTTCTCATTATAATTTCTTAGAAACTTTTCTTCTTCCTCCATACTATACATTTTATGCAAAATATCCAATGCAGAACTTCTGTACAAATTATATAAATACCATTCTGTGTATTTCTTTTCAGCTTTATTTGGATTCTTATCTGTGTGAATTGTGCTGTAACTACTGCATTGTTGTTCTCATCCCAGACAGTCACTCGGGACAGTTCTACATAAAGAAGCCACACAGTCATGAAAATAATAGTCAATGCAACAACTGTGGGCACTCTGCTAAGACTGATCACATAATCTAGGGATATCAGCAAGCAGGGAGCATGTCTGATGTGATGCAAGTTAACATATGCACTGAAGAGTCTCATAGCAGCAATACTGCCACAGATGGGAAACTCTACAAGAGCTATAGAGCAAAGTGCCAAATGATTTACTACATAAAGTGGAAGGAAATGGGATAAAAAGGATATTAAGAAATGGGAAACAGCAAGCAAAGGAACACACAAACTTTCCACTGTAACGGAAGTGTGGAAGAAAGCCACTTTTTTTAAGAATGGTAGAGGGGGAAGGTGTGGGTAGGAATGAGTGTATAAGGATGGTGGCAGGGGCAGATGCACAAGCATATAATGCAGACAAAAAATAATATGGCGGTAGTGACACAAAGGGGGCAACAGTGGAGAATGCGGACTAACAAACGGTGAACTGGTGGTGGGGAAGGTTCTACTACAAACAATAGAGTGGAGTGAATCCCAAGGAAAAGACAAACCATGAGGGGGATCAGAGTGGACTGCCAAACTTGCCAGGAGGAGAAATCCACCCAGAAGTCAGTCACCTCTGTGGCTGACTTGATAGGTACGGGGTCTGCCTCTGGTGGCCTTGATGGTTGGTGATGGCCCATTTAAGGAGTCTACCAGCCAAATGAGTTGGGTGACAATTCCAGTATAGAGTCTTCAGTCCACCTCAGTCCTCACAAGTTACCAAACTTTATGCCGAGTGACCCAGGAGGAAATCCTTTCCACCACTCTCCAATGGGGAGCTTACACTACCACTGGAAAATCAGAAAAAGAGGCCACAACCAAACCTTTAGATCATCTTCACAGGATGATAGTGATCACCCATGAGAGAGCGAGACTTGGGGACTGCTATAGACTCAGCAGTTGGTGAGATAGCAAGTGCAGAGACTGGAGGCTACCACATTCCCTCTGCATGCTCCCTGGCTGATCCTGCAGAAAAAGAATATAAAGGGGAAAAAAACAAGGCAATAAAGTAACACATGAAAAATAAGAAAAAAATAAAAAAAGGACTCAAACTGTCAGTGATATCAGCCAGCTTATTACAGGAGGACCTAGAAGTTGAAATATAAATCATCAACGCAATGGAACACACACACATTATATATACTATATAACATATATATATATATGTATATACACACACAAACACAAACACACACACACATATATATATATATATAT